>NC_053132.1:25591189-25786189 GCF_010015445.1 Perca fluviatilis | reverse complement strand
TACAGTGTCCAGTGCATGTAAACTTTGAGATGAAGCATGCATGTATAAAACATCACCATAGTCAAGTATAGACATAAAAGTGGCAGCGACCAGCCTCTTTCTAGATATGAACGAAAGGCAGGATTTGATTCTGAAATAAAACCCTAGTTTAAGTTTTAATCTTTTTGCTAGCTGCTGAATATGAAGGGTAAATGAAAGAGATTCACCAATTAAAATACCACGATATCTGTACTTAGAAACACACACATTTTTGTACCCTGGGAAGTGAGGATTGAAGGCAGAGTTAATTTAGATTTTGAATTTGAAAAAAGCATGACTTTAGTTTTTTCTGCATTTAAAAAAAAGAAGTTTTAAATCACAAAGATTCTGTTAAAGCGTGTTAAAAGCAAGTTGTAACTGGGAGAGAGCCTGGTCTGTGGTGGGTAGAGCAATACAGTACAGTCATCAGCATGAAAATTTAATTTTACATTAGACACGTTATGATCAATGTTATTGATAAAGAGGATGAATAGCAGTGGCCCCAAGACTGACCCCTAAGGCACGCCTTTTGTTATTTTGAGATAGCGAGAAGTGCTGCACTCTGCCTGCAAACACTGAGTTCTGTCTGTAAGGTAGTTAACAAACCAGTCGACAGTTTTTTCACAAAGCCCTATACAGTCCTATACAGTCTCTGTTTAATCACTATGTGATCCACTGTATCAAATGCCTTTGAAAGGTCACTAAAAAGGGCTGCACAATGCTGCTTATTGTCCATGGATTCAACGTCATTTAAAACCTTAAGAGCTGCCGACGTTGTACTATGGCCTTTTCTAAAATCAGATTGGAAGTCAGATAACACATTATAACTGTTAACAAAGTTCTTTAACTGATCGCTGACAAGGGATTCTAGAACCTTGACCAGGACAGACAGTTTAGGAATTGGTCTGTAGTTATTTAAAATGGTAGGGTCACCACCTTTTAGCAGGGGAACCATAAAGGCTGATTTCCAGATGGGAGGAATGACATTTGTGTTCAAACACAGATAGAAAATATTAGTTAAGGGCATGGCAATACAATTTCCTGCTAGCTTTAAAAAGTAGGGATCCAGTTTATCAGGGCCTGCAGATTTTGTTGTGTCCAAATGCTTGAGGCCTTTATTTACATCTGAAACCGTGATAGGGCTGAATCTAAAAGACTGACTAGAAGGATGTAGACCAACAGTCTCAACTGTAGAGGAACACTCATGTTGAGGACTGAATGACTCAAATAAAAATCCTGAGGCTATGAAATTGAATCATTAAATCATTGAAACAATCAAGCATTTTAGCCTTGTCGGTAACTTTTTGAGAGTCCATCACAATGCTTGAGGGAAGCTCCTGGCCTTTACTGTTTTCTGATAATGATTTGATAGTTTTCCAAAATGTTGATGGATTATTCAGATTATGAGTGGTTTGAGAAAGAAAATGATCAGCTTTGACTTTTCTAATTTTGGGAGTACATGCATTGCGCAGTTGTCTAAAGACCAGCCTGTCAGAGTTCTGATTCAATTTTCTGGCTTTTGCCCGTGCCACGTTGCGCTCATGGAGGATATTTGCTAAATCAGGTGAAAACTAAGCATTGTTTTGGCCTTTGACTCTGTACTTCTTTAGTGGAGCATACTTATTAATTATATTGGTAAACCCCTCACAAAAGAGGTTCCAGGCACTTTCAACTTCTGTACTGACATACATTTTTTCCCCAGTCAGTTAGATAAATCATTAAGGAATTATTTTTCTGAGAAGTGCTTCATATTACATTTGACGATAATGCGTGGTTTAGTTTTAGGTATTTTAATATTTGTAACTGTTGCTACGACGCAGTGGTCACTGATGTCATTTGCAAATATGGAAGCAGTTGAATACTTATGAGGAACATTAGTTAGAATCACATCTGGCTACCATCATTAGCGATGATTTTTTCCAGGTTTTTGAAGTTTGGCCGTGTGGGACTGTCAACAATCTGAAAAAGATTTAATGAATCACAGTAAACTCTGAAATCCTCAGATACTGGTTGTAAACAGTTCCAATTAAGGTCTCCGAAGGCTACTAGTTCCTTAGATTTAAAATCAGAAAGGAGTTGCATTAAGGAGGGCAGAGCACCGCTAACAATAATAATCTGAAACCGATTTACTTAACCAGGTTTCAGACAAGACAGATACATCAGCATCTGTAGAGTGAGCCCAGATACGCAACATGTCCATTTTAGGAACAAAACTGCGTACATTCAAATGAAAGAAACCAAGACCAGATCTTTCTTTAAAATCTGCTGGGGTGTTAAAACTTATAGGGGTGTCTGGGCCTGGGTTGGGCTGGACATTCCCTGACATCAACAGTAATAAAACAATTAAACATTTGTGCTTAAGTGATTTATTGTATGGTTCATTGCTTCTCAGTCCAAAATTGGAGTCTTTGAGCACACAAGAGATAGTGGTAAAGTTGTCACATAACGCCATGATACTGGACAGGCAGACCAAGATAAAATCAAAATTTTCTTTATAGGATCAATATAAAGAAAATGTGGTCATTGAGGGATATAGGAGGTATGGGTCTCCCCAATGTAAGGTTATATAACCTAGCATTTAAAATGTCTAGACTGGCTAAACACTGGAAGGGATCGGCCCAGAGCTGAGCTGGATCAAAATCAAACAGGAGCTAGTAAGCCCTTTAAAACTTTTGGATGAGGAGTTAGGGTTACATAGGCTAACCCTAACCCATTTTTTTGTGTAAAAACTCAAGCAATTCGTTGGTATGACATTTTTTCAAAAGCTGCCACACTAGCCATCTCACAAGCCTATTCTTGGATTGAAGGTACCCCTCCGTTCCTCCATACTCATAGAAGTACTGTATCTGTCTGGCTATCATTAAACTCGTTTGGACCAATTTTTTATGTGCTTATCTATCCCACTTAGGGTTGACCCATCTCCTAGCACAAATAATCTTGGGCTGAACGGAACCTAGCTCCGTGCAATCCAACATAAATTATCATGTATCTTGGTCAAAGATTCCTGGACCTTGACACAGGACCTTAGGACATGAAGTAATTTGCCGTCCTCTGTCTTACATTTCCAACAGTTTGTCTTTGAATCCAAGTCTATACAATTTGGACGGTGTCCAGTAGAACCAATGCATAATCTTAAACTGCATGAGACGCACCTTTACATCGCGTGAAATAGTTTTAATATTCCTACCAATTCTGTCCAAATCCTCATCATCCAGTGTAATACTCAGATCTCTTTCTCATGGCTTCTTGAGGGCTGACCAGGCTCCTTCCCCCGGGTTCTGAATAAGCATTGAATAATACCAAGAAGTCTCATAACCTTGTAACGTCACAGGGGAGGAATGGAGAGGAGGTCCAAGCGAAGATGCAAAACTCAAAAGGTTTATTCAAAAAGGTAATATCCAAAGTTGAAACAGTAAGTGTGAAACTCATACATTGACCAACAACTCAGGAGTGAGAAACAGGAACTTAAATACACAGATTGTGATGAGAACAGAACAGGTAAAGATAATTAACGAAACTAGACACAGGTGAAGACACTGAACTAATTAACCCAACAGGTGAAGACACTGACCTAATTAACTAAACAGGTGAAGACAGAGATGACGAAAACAAACTGAAAGTCCATGAAACCCTGACAAACCTTTTCCAAAGTTCATCAACACCTTATTATTATACTATATTATTAAATATTCTGGTGCCTTTGGGGCTGAAGACCTGGATCCGATTGGCTTATTCTAAGGACGTTTGGAGAGAAATACACAGGATGTGGGATGTTTTGCACATAAGAAGTCAGTTTACTGGAATGAATGGCTTATAAAATAGATATGCATGATTAGTGACTTGTACTTGGATGGAGTGTTTATATCCTTCTCTGGCATGGGAAAAGGTGGTTTCCAATGCAGGGTGGCCGGTAAGGGATGCGATTAGCAAATTCACACATTATAAGGTTATTATACACCAGTCAAGCTTCATAAAATGGGATTAATGAAGGACAATCTGTGTTGGAAGTGTATGAATGTCACAGGCTCCTACCTCCATCTTTTGTGGGATTGCCCTCAGGTCTTTCCTTTTTTGGAAACAAATCACTTTTACTTGAAAGACCGGGACAACACTGCTATTCCACCTAGTGAGTTTTTAAGCGACCTAACTGCTTTTGTGATGAAGAAAAACTATTTCATGTTTAATGGGGACTTTTAGCTACAGGAGTAGCATGGGGTCTGTTTTTGCTCCTAATTATGCAAATTTGTTTGTGGGTTACTTCGAAAGAAACTTTGTCAATCTGTCCAGAATTTGGAAATGGTACAGATACATTTATGACATGTTTTGTCTGTATCAATGAACTACTTGCATTTATTGTCTTGCTGAACAGTTTTGATGGCAATATGAAGTTCACAGTACTTGGAGAGGGTCCATTTTCTGGAAATGTGTGTTTTTAAAAAGAATGGTTCACTGTCTACCACATTATATCGAAAAGAGACTGAATCTTCTTTTGGCAAGTAGTTTTCACCCCACCCCACTAAAAAGAGATCTACCCAAAAGCCAATTTTTTAGACTCAGAAGAATATGTGAGACCACTGAGGATTATATGGAAAAAGCAAATGACATGAAAGACAGATTTGTACAGCAAGGTTATCCAATAGAATGGGTTGACAAATCTTACAAAACAGCCCTGAATAAACCTCGGTCAGACTTGCTAAAGAAAAGCAAGAATCACAACTTACTCTTCTCTCTCAAATACCATACGTCCAGTTTTCAAAAAATATTGGCACATTCTAAAATCAGATCCTGAACTCTCACATGTTGTGAATGACCTGCCGCTCTTCGTATACAAACGTGAGAAGAATCTCAGAGATCTTCTAGTTCACGTTGACTTTGCGAGATATAAGCCAAGGAGAGCTTCACAAAGATTATTAAGACCATTACCTACTGGCAACTATTGTTGTGGTGGATGCGCACAGTGCAACAACACCTATAAGACACACAACTTCTGCCATCCTCACAATAACAAGACTTTTCCAATTAAGAGTGTCATCACTTGTGCCTCCACTCATGTAGTGTACATTTTAATGTGTCCATGTGGTCTGGTGTATGTAGGTAAGACCATAAGGCAGTTAAAACAACACATTAGCGAACATAAGAGCTCTATTCGCAGAAATGACCGGGATTACCCGGTCGCGGTACACTTTAATGATCATAAGCATGACATCTCATCTTTGCGCTTTTGTGGCATTGAACAAGTCAGTCTTCCAAAAAGGGGGGGGCAACCACGACTTGCTACTAAAAAGACGCAAGGCATATTGGATATTTACTTTGCAGACACCAATTTAATCTCAATATCATGTTATGCTAATTTGATGTTTTTTCCTTCTTTTTTCCTTATTTGTTTATCCTCAGGAGCTATTCATTGTACAGGTGCATATGGTTTACTCCTCGACACAGCGGGCCCAGTTTCGACCTGCGGCCCTTTGCTGCATGTCATTCCTCCTCTCTCTTCCCTTTCATTTCTTCAGCTGTCCTGTCAATAAAGGCCTAAAAATGCCCCAGAAATAATCTTCAAAAACTAAAAATAATGAAATAGGACGGTATGAACCGGGTAAAGTAAGGTCTTTACCATTCTTCGGTATCAAACAAATGGAAAGCCTGTCGCAACGTCTGCGGGAGATGACCAGTATAGGGCTGCATTGTACATAGCATAGCATACAAGGAGTAAAGGTGACAGGCAAGTTGAAAATTTCTTTAAGAATTTGACCGGCAGCCCGTCATGTCCTGGAGAGTTCCCAGATTGCATACATTTAATAGCATCTTGAATCTCCAGTAGTGTAAGCGGACTGTCAAGCTCAGGTCTCACATTACTATTCAGAGAAGGCAGTATCAGTGTTTGAAAAAACTGTTTGACTTCTGCGGGGCTGGGATTGCACTCAGAAGTGTATAGGTTTTTGTAAAAATCAGCAAATGTACCATTAATTTGTTCACTCTACTTGAAGGTATCTACATAAGAGTGACATGACACTGTCATGACACAGTCATGACACATGAACCCTAACCCGAACTCTAACCGTAACCATAACTTGTCATGACAAAAACCGAATGACACTTACTAAAAGAAGCATTATCTCATAAATGTTTATGACTTGTTTATAATGTTTATGACACGTTCATGACAGTGTCATGTCACTCTTATGTAGATACCAGATGTAAAGCAAGCAGCAATATGACTATTAGGTGCCAAACCGCCCTTAGTCACTCTAACCTTCTAATTTCATGTCATCTTTACCATAATATTATGAAGAATCCAATGCATTCAAATTACCCACTTGGAACTATTTGGAGACCCATGAACCACGTGACTGTAGTGTTTTTTACCCTCCAATGACTCAACTCTCTGTTCAAGGGTTCTGGGTGCGAAACAACACGTCTACTCAGGAGCTTGCCGGTAACAATAATGAATCTGCCATTTATGTCTGCAATAACTTCTTCGAAAGGGATATTTTTATGTGTAACTGGCTTTTGTGTTGAATTTAGAATGAGAAATATTTCCAACCCAGCTTTTTTGCATCCTAGCTATATCTGTATTACACAAGTGTTTCTCTTGAACGACTTGAACGAGCTATATCAGTTTGGAGATATACGAGATGGGCTAGGACCCCATTCCTTTTCGGGATTATTCAGGCCCTTAACATTCCATGTGGTAAACTGAATTTTCCTGTCCCAAGTCCTACTCATAAACGCTACAAAATAAGGTGGGACAAACAAATAACATCACAACAAAACATGAATGAATGTTAAGCCCCCATTTCCTCAGCGGTGTCCTTTTGGGCAAGCAGGACGTTTCTTGTGATGAAGGAACATGCATCTTGTGGGGACTTTAAAATCTTTTCTAGGACCATTGAATGTGAAGCAGACAGTAGCCGGTTGGTTTCCATCAGCCTTCTCGGGAATTCAAACAACACAGATATTTTGCCGGCGGGACCGGTTCTCCAAATCGTCCAACCGGGACTGCAGCCCCTCACACTGAGTCTTTAATGGAGAGTAGTCGGATTCTAGTTTATCATCTCTCCCTCAACAGTGGATAGGCTGTGTTCTATATCCTGAATTTTCTGACTGTTGGAAGAGACTCCAGCATTCAAGGCAGATACCGAGTTGTGCAGTTCAGCCAGGATTTCTTCCATCATTGCTGCGACATCGGAGCGGATGTCACCCAGGATGCTCCTCAGGTAATCCTGTTCGACAGTGCCATTGTTAGCATAGTTATTGCTGCTACTGCTAGCCTTGGTTAGTGGCGTGAGTCACGGTTTAGTTGGTTCTGGTCGGTTTTGTGCTCATTTTGTTAATACAGAAGGCCAAAACGTTAAACTCAAGCAACTTAGTGGTCTAGCTGCACACCTTAAGTAAGTTAAAGTGGTAAAATTACCACCCAGCATATTTCCTTGGAGTACGTTGGCACCAAGATCCTGGTTGCAGCTGTCGCCGTGGTCCTGCTGCACTCCCTGCTAAGCTCTGCGGTGCCCTGCAATGTCATGCTGCGTCCTGCTGAACCCTGCTGCTTCCTGCTACGTCCATCCATGCTCTGCTGGGCCACGCTACATCCTATAATGCCCTGCAGTGCCCTGATATGACATGAACTACTACGACTACCATTTTAAGTCACTGTTCCATTATTAATGTGACTATTATTGCCACTGTTCATCACATCCCCAACCGGCACCGTCAGACACCGCCTACCAAGAGCCTGGGTCTGTCCGAGGTTTCTTCTTAATAGGGAGTTTTTCCTCGCCACTTTCGCACTGCTTGCTCTTGGGGGAATTATTAGAATTGTTGGGTCTTTGTAAATTATAGAGTGTGGTCTAGACCTACTCTATCTGTAAAGTGTCTCGAGATAACTCTTGTTATGATTTGATACTATAAATAAAATTAGTAATAATTCTTAGTTATTTTTAGGTGTTCTATGACACTGTGACAGGACCCTGAAACTGAAGCAGCTAAATGGAGTTCCACCATCATTTATTTTATCATTTACACCTGCGCTTTTCCTAATGTGAAAATGTCTTCCGTTAAACGTACAATATGTAATTTTCTGCTGTAGGGGTCTCTCAATCAAAACAATGGATGTAAACACGGACTTTTGATGACGTCGTGAAGTGGCATTATGGGAGTGTTGAACGATGTTGTAACCTTATAACGTTCCCCACCGAGCATTAGCATGAGCTAACATTACTTGTCAACGTAGCACATAACGTTAACTGGATCGATCGATATGGTAATGTATCAATAAATTAGGTCTCTGCTGTATTACTGTCTTAAGTGCCATGTAAGAAAATAACAAAATGATGCTGTGTGGCAGAAAGCAAGATGTATTATGGGTACTGAGTATTATTCTTTCTGTGATAATTGTATGATTTACAATTACTCTCAAAAGTATCATCTGGGTTCCCGTGTTTTGACGGAAGTTAGAGGAACCAGAGGGGTCCAAGGTTTTATGACACCACTGACAGGCGACTAAATGAAACGTCCCATGTCATTACTGTAAAATAAAACAGATTTCTCTGGGTTTAAACGTTGTAAACATTTGGGTTAGTGTAAGTATACAACTCAACAAAATATATGACATAGGTATAGTTTTCTTTTTTTTTTGACATTTTAATGCAGTAATGTTACATATTGTACCTTTAAAAAGGCGCATATTATCACCCAACTCAGCAGTCCCCCCCAGTTCCACAGAGCAAGTACTACGGCCCACAACTTAACTGTTTTGGTTCAGTCTCACCGCTCTCATCAACCTAATCTCCAGTAGCTGCAAAAAACACTAATAAAACACTGTCCACTACTTACCAAATGGCAAAGTTAGCAACTAGCTAGTCTGTTTCCTTGATGTTCCACTTCCGGGATTGCTCCGGTGCCACAGGAAATTCCGCTGGATACATGTATTTTCGCTGATGTCTGTTTCCTTCCGCTTTCTTTGTGTTGGAATTTTAAATGGTGATATGAGGACTGTGGGTGACTGCTCCTCAGATCTCTGCAGGGTAAATTGAAAAAGCTAGCTAGACTGTCTGTCCAATCTGAGTTTTCTCTCGCACGACTATTTTGCAGCGGCCAATAAACCAGAGAACGTTTCCCAGAATGCTATGTGGAGTAGCCAGACCCTCCTCTGCTCCGCAGCGTGTGGGGGTAAGCCTCTCTCCACAATGCATACCTCCTATGGTGCCATTTTGATGCTACCTAGACCTCACCCGCCGTTAGCATTCCATTGACTGCCATTCATTTTGACGTCACTTTGACAGCGAATAACTTTACATCTGAAGCGTTTAAAGACTCTATTTGTCCATTGTTTATTTCTAAAGAAACACGACAATGTATAAAAGGCTCCATTACCTTGTATCTCATGTTATGGCTCCGTAGCAGACATTTTTGTAAAAATAGGCTAACGATTGTGTCATAACCAAGAGACTTACTGTCGCAGAGTACAGGAGAAGCTCGCAGGCAGTTTTGACTTACATTAGCTGTTCAAGTTTAATTACTAATGTTAACTAGCATTTTAGTTAGCAATAATTAGCCTGTGCCAATGTTATCTCCTTACATATACCTACGTTCTCTGTCTCTGCAAGATTGGGAATGATTGAGATTTCTCTTGGCACAGCTACCAGAAGACTTACAACTTTTCAGACAGGTTGCTCACGTCACATTTACATCTTCAAGCTCAGTTGGAGGCTGCTCAGTAACGCTCAGTCCTCACTGGAAAAGTGCTTCTAATTCACATCACTGGTCTCCATTGAAATCTCTGGTCCATTTTTTAACTGCCTATGCTAGCAACTAGCTGATAGTGGAGCTTTTAGAAGCTAGCCAATCAAATGACACCCTGCCCTCCAACAGGCTCACCAACAGTCGGTTAGCCATCTAACTAAGAGAAAGATTTATCTTTTTTTTCTCTTCACAGAGTTTGTATCTTTGTCAAGTCCATTTTATTTATATAGCACCAAATCACAACAAAAGATATCGCATGACACTTGATATAGAGCAGGTCTAGACCATACTCTTTAATTTATAGAGACCCCAAATTTACAAAATACAAAAGAGATACATAATTAACTATCCAATTTCTATAAGGCTCTGCTGATGATGATGACTACAAATTTATTATATTCTGTATCTCCTGGGATGAGACAAACTTACACACTGTACAGTACATACAAACTATACTATTAATCAACTCCACCTATGTCCTAATGCATCACAGAGGACTCATGGGGAAAAAACAATCGCAAACATCACTCCACCAAGAATTTTCATTTTATTGACTAAATTTCAGTTTACAGGAAGACAGTTGTATTGCAAAGACAGAACTGGATACGAGTTCTAGTGCTGTGGTCATCTACACACTAAAATTCCACCAAAATCATGATGCTTTGAAATATGTCACAGTACAGAAAGACATTGGAACTCTGTTTACAACACATTACGTTATGGATAAGGTGAGGAGGCAGTAGCGACCGATTCAGGCGTCACAAGGAAGAAAAGGGAAAGTGACTCGCAGCAAAGGTATGGTTCCCTTAATGTTTTATTTAATATTTTGGAGTGACTCAATCCTCCCAGGCCAGGTGTCCTCAGTTGCAGCAGATACTGGACCTGATAGTAAAATCAGTAAAGCCGCCGACACATTATCTTTGCATCTTGCTTTGGTTGCGCAGTGAAAGGTCAGTGGCAACGACGTCAAAGTTAAAATAATTTGAACTTTGAGCGCAGTACTCGGCGGCAGTTTCGGGCGGTGCGCCACACCAAGGGTAGTGTTTCCTCTGAGTTGTCTCCACCGCTTTTCCCATAGGAAAACAATGGCACAGCCAGTGCAGACCGGTTACACTACTATATCAAAATATCAATTCTAACTAAGGGAAATTAAATGGCTAGAAAGGCCACTCCCATTCAAATGACATTAGCAGAATGATCATAGCGCCAGCCATTTTTATGTACATGGCAATGGACTAACTTCCGAATAAACTTCTGTATAAACCGAAGTCCAGGCATGACCCACCCTACTCAGTCTCTAATTGGCTAGTACTCATTGATTTCGTTTGGATAGGTGTGGTTAGGTTTGGTTAGGTTTAGGCATGTGGAGTGAGATTGGTTAAGGTCAGGGTAAGAATACCAAGCCAATCGAGACAGAGTAGGGCAGCTCATACCTTTGCCATCTTAGAAAAAAAATATTGCATCATGGAGGTGAGGTTTTGCAGTAACGGACAAACAAACAGTGGAGTACTAACATTACGAGAGCCAAATTTAGCAACTTAATGCTTCAGGCTGTCACTTGTTGAAATTTGAACTACCATTTGCCCTATTTCCCTATCTGTAAACTACATGTGTTGTTTTTGCTAATGCAAAGTGGAGGAAAATATGAACTGTGGCCAACAGATGACCATGACACTAAAGTTGTGTGAGAAGTTATGTGTGGAAATATTTGGGATTTGACACCACTGATGGTAAAAATGCCTGCGTTATGGTAACAAGAACAAATCTGAAGTCAAATGTTAGCTTGGTGTTAACTAATGCTGTGGAGGCACAGCAGATGAACAGAATGTCAATGCGGCAGCATATCTTCTTATCTGATTAAACAATGTGGGCTGCGTTCCATATAATTTGATCAAATTACATTTGTTTTTTCAAAAAGTGACAGCCCTTGGCTCAACCACTGTCATATTTACTGATTTCTCACTTGACTTAAAATGAGACTAAATAGTTTGTTAGGATGGACATTTGAGACATTCAGATACATCTGGGAAGGGCTAAGGAGAAGTAGAAGGGTGGTTTTAGGGGGGGAAACTGCAGAGAAAGAATGACATGACGAGGTAATGTACAGGCCTGTGTTATCTTTTCTCAATACAGTCGCGTGAGACGCCTCCCCAGTTTAATGTGATGTGCTAGAGCTTACGCAGTAAACGCTGCAGAGCCAGTGCTGCTTGCAGCTGGCTGATGGAGAGCAATCGGCTATAGAAAACAGCACAGCTACAGTGTCTGTATCAGGACTGTCCTTTGTTCTGAGTCAGGAGGCTGCCAATGAGGTCAGAGATTGTCACAAGATGTAGTAATTTGCATACTCGCTTGCTGATCCGGGAGCAGCTTTGATGAAAATGATCCTAACGGTTTCTGTAAGGGCTGAACCGAGTTTAGCTGATCTTCAGTCCGGCAGATCCAAGCTGAGGCTACTGACTCTCACAAGATAAAGAAACATGTTGTTTGCAGCTATACTACATCTACAGAGTACTACAGCTTGTGACAGGAGAAACACTGAGCAAGTTTTCACAACAGAGCTTTAGCACATACAAGTTCATGCAAACTTATTTTTTGGAAACCACCACAAAACGTCCATTCCTATGCGTGATCCAATGCTTTTTTTCCCCTCAAATTATTTAGGTAATATTGAGTCAAAGAAATGAATGTATTATTTGTATCTGTTATTTTAACTTGGTAGAATTGTTTTTTTTTATCTACGCCACACTACTTCACTAAAGGTGGCAATTTAGAAGCAAAAATTACATAATTTAATTCCCTATCTGTGGTTTAAATTCAAGCTCTCGCTCTATGTCCACATGCTTTGCTTATTTTCTGTTCCTGAAGGTGGTGAGATGAGTTCACTGCATTGATAGTAATACATATACAACACGCTGAATAGAAACAAATTATTGTTGCGATTTTTTTTAGCCCTAGGATGTCTCAAGAGATCATGACGGCAATATTCACTCAGGGACATAATGCAAGAAACTGTGCTACGGCAGAAATTCCACATCACAACATTTTACGTTTCTTTTTTAACCTTTTTTTTCCCGTAAAGCCGGTTCAATTTCTTCGTAAAGGTAAGTTTGAGCTACTCTTCATGCAGATTATAAAAGGTGACTCTTTAACATCTTCTGTGATTTTTTTTCTTCTTCTTCAGATTGAATTGAAAATGCTAACTGATTAATTCTCTTTTCTTTTTAGACAATACATTTTGCTAAATGTTTCGAAGAAAACATAAGCAATACAAACATTTTTTCAGAGAAAAAAGAAGGAAAGTAACAAACTATACAAAAAAAAAAAAAAAAAAAAAACATCTGAAAAATGTTGGGGTCAAACCTCATAGATGAAATACAACTATTGGTATGAATACCAATATGTACAGCAGCCAACCAAATGGAAGTAGATTTGGCACAGCTATGCCAGAACACCAAAATACAATGTGAAGTTGAACGAAAAACAAAGAAAGCTGTTTTATAAAAAAAAAACAATAGAAAAAATAGTGTGTAGTCTTTTTAGATTAAAATAAATATTAAAATTCTCAAAGCAAAATAAATCCACTTCTTTTGGATTCCAACAAACGGAACACCGTAATACACACAACACACTCACACTTTCACATTTTTGTCACACATGAAACATTTAAAACCACTGCTTGTCCGTTTTTATCTTACAAGGTATTTCCTTGAACTCCGTTTTAGTCTTCTCAAAAATACAAATCCTTTGTCCCTTGGCTTCATTCAAAAATGACACCCAGTGACGTCCTGACAGTACTCTGCCACTTTTGTCTCTATTTGCCTTTTTTTGCTGAAAGTATTGCTTTAAGAAATACATTTTGGTCTTCTTTTCGGATGGCAAACTGACAGAATCTCTAATGGTAGCAATTTTTCATTTTTCCTCTGGGTTTCACGAAACTGCAAATGCACACACCATTGAAATCAAGGTGTACATGGGGCTTCTCATGGAGTCTTTTGACTCCAATTTGACCAAAAACCCTACCTCATGCAAAATGTACGCATTCTACAAATACTCTCTGTTAAGTCTTTCATGTGCTCTTCCTTTCCCAAGATGTTTATAACAGGATACATGTTAGTACTCATTATCAGTTTGTTTCTTTTTCCATGCATGCACATTTGGATGAGAGGTATAAAAAGTGTCTACCAGTGGATCTGTGAAAACATCAACGTTCTGACGCACTCAGACGCAGATTTCAATAGGCGTGGCCACCAGCATGCGGCCACCTGGGGAACTGTTTTCTCGCGGCATTCGATCGTAGCTGTTGGTGGATGACACAGAGCTGTTGGTGGAGACGGACACAAAATGGTGGCCACCGCCTGGTTCCATCATGCCGCCCTTAGCCCCGCCACCACTGCCCCTCTCCACTGCCACCGGAGACATGGGAGAGAGAGGTGACAGCGGGGAGAGAGGAGATAAAGTCTGCTGCTTCATCCTCTCCACAAGGAGCTCCTCATCTTCCTCCCCAGATGAAGATGACGAGATAGTGCCTTCCACCTCTTCCCGCGCCCCTCCTCCTCCTCCTCCGCCGCCCACCCTCTCTCCACCACCTCCGCTGTTGCTGTTGCCATTGTTGGTGTTGTTCTCTGCGTCCAGCATCCAGGAGTGGCTGAAATACCCGAAAACCTCTTTGACGGAGCAGCGGCGGTCCTGTTCCACGGAAAGCAGCCGCCGAAACATGCGGAGGGCCTGCTCAGTGAAGCGCCTCCACTGGGACGGCACCGTGTTTGTCCTCCTCCTCTGCCAGCGGATGAACTCCTGGTAGAAGGAGTCAGAGGGCAGCGCCTTCTCCCAGGGGAAGTTGCCAGTCAGCATGCAGAAGAGCAGCACACCGAAGGCCCAAACGTCAGTGCTGTAGTCCACGCAGAAACCCTCGTGGCGGGAAACGTCACAGAGCTCCGGGGCGGTGTATGGAATGGTGCCACTCACCTGCAGGGAAAACTCAACAGGTCAACGCCATGGTCGAAACAAGACAGAATTTTCGAGGTCATAGATTTAAAGGTCCCATGGCATGAAAACGTCACTTTATGAGGTTTTTTAACATTAATATGCGTTCCCCCAGCCTGCCTATGGTCCCCAATTGGCTTGAAATGGTGATAGGTGTAAACCGAGCCCTGGGTATCCTGCTCTGCCTTTGAGAAAATGAAAGCTCAGATGAGCTGTTCTGGAATCTTGCTTGTTATGAGGTCATAAGGAGCAATGTTACCTCCCCTTTCTCTGCTTTGCCCACCCAGAGAATTTGGCCAACCCATGGGAGAGAGACATCATGGCTTTCAAACGAGAAAAGTGGCAGTTGGTCAAGGCCACACCCCCACCCTCCACCTTGCCCCCCCCTCTCTCCTCCTTAATAGCTAGAGAAACAAAAATGGCACATACTAAGGAAAGCTCATTGTGGGACTGGCTCTAGTGGCTGTAATTCTGCACCAAGGCTGAATTTCGGGAAAGAGACTTCAGATACAGTATTAGGGGACCACTAAGGTCTATATAAAAGAGACTTCAGATACAGTATTAGGGGACCACTAAGGTCTATATAAAAGAGACTTCAGATACAGTATTAGGGGACCACTAAGGTCTATATAAAAGAGACTTCAGATATACAGTATTAGGGGACCACTAAGGTCTATATAAAAGAGACTTCAGATATAGTATTAGGGGACCACTAAGGTCTATATAAAAGAGACTTCAGATACAGTATTAGGGGCCACTAAGGTCTATATAAAAGAAGGACTTCAGATATAGTATTAGGGGACCACTAAGGTCTATATAAAAGAGACTTCAGATACAGTATTAGGGGACCACTAAGGTCTATATAAAAGAGACTTCAGATATAGTATTAGGGGACCACTAAGGTCTATATAAAAGAGACTTCAGATACAGTATTAGGGGACCACTAAGGTCTATATAAAAGAGACTTCAGATATAGTATTAGGGGACCACTAAGGTCTATATAAAAGCATCCAAAGAGCAGCATGTCATGGGACCTTTAAATGGTACTCACTCTTTTCACAGGTGAGCCAGCTCGGCGGGTCATGCCGAAATCAGACAGCTTAACTTTGCGGCACTCTCGGTCAAAAATGAGGATGTTTTCAGGCTTGATGTCCCTGTGGACCAGCTTCTTACAGTGCAGGTAGTCCAGAGCGATGGCTACTTGGTGCACACAGCGCTTTGCCACTGCCTCAGGAAGACCAACCTGAAGGAACGGACAGGGGGAGATCACAGACAATACATACGGTAGGCCATATACACCAATGAGACATGCATCACTGTGCTGGCTGATGTTGGACTAAAAACTCCACTGACTGACACTGACTACGTTTACAAGCTGTCAATTTTCGGGTTATGTTCGGGTTAAGGTCACTATTCGGGTTGCGAAAAATCAAAAAACGTTTTTAGCGGGGGGAAAAAAGTTACTCCTGTATACATGGAATTTGTAATCAATTGGCAATATCCCGCGCGTAACGGCGACACGTTTAGCGTCTGGACGTAGCCTACGGACAACCTTAAGACGCAATAACTTTTCGGTCCCCTTCTTATAAATCTCACTATCTCGGTACTTTCTGCCGTCAACAAAAGACATTATATTCATGGTTTTCACCACACTAATAAAGAAATTGGTTTCCTCCTCGCTCCAAAAGTGTGGTGCTGTGCTGCGTCTCGCCATGTTTACCTCTACTTCTTGTTTACTTCTTGTTTACTTCCGGTATACTGCGCGCAGGTTTTCTGCATTGACATATATATAACTATATTATTATAGTATATAATTATTATTATAACTATGTTTTCTGGCGCATACAAGAAGTTCCTCTACTCAAAAGACCAAGATTCCTTGCGAATAGAACATGCGCAGAACACAAATCAATGTTCCTTTTGATGGGGATATGCCAATACGCGTTTACAAAAAGGGGTAACCCAGGTAGCATATTCGGGTTTTTAAAAACCGGAATATGAGCATATTCAGGTTTTTGACGGTGTTTACATGGCCGTGCGCGACCGGGTTATTGCTAATATTCCGGTTTTGAACGGGTTATTGGCTGCATGTAAACGTAGTCATTGATCTAACTTACGCCAGTTACAACTGTCGACTCCGAGTCAAGTCTTGAGTCGGAGTTGAGTCACCATTACCTGAGTTTGAGTTTGAGTCGAGTCGCGAGTACAGAGAATAGCAACTTGAGTCGTAGTCGAGTCCTAGTCCAGGACTTAAGTACTCAACACACATCCAACTTCCAAGTCCTATTTCATGAATGCTCGAGTCCGATTTCATAAATCCTCAAGTCTGAGTCAAGTCCAAGTCGTGAGTCCAAGTCCAGAGAATAGCGACTAGAGATAGACTTGTGTCTGAGGCCAGGACTTGTGTACTTCATCACTGACTCAACTGTGTTTTAACTTCTTAAAAACTTGCAAAAGCAATGATGCAAAGTGCACCTGTGGAGGAATGATATCGAAAAGGTCCCCTGCCAGAGCGTACTCCTGTGCGAACACATAGTAGTCATCTGTCTCGAAAGCGATGCCGAACATGTTGATGATGAAAGGGCAGGGGGACAGGTAGAGTGAGATGCTGTACTCCCGCAGGAACGACTTCAGCTTTGTTGTCTTCTTCTTCAGGAACTTCAGTGCCATTTTTGTACCTTATTGGGCGAAGTGGAGGAAAAATAATTGCATAGACTTTTGTGTTTTTGTTGTTGCTTATTTAAAGCAGCAGGATATTGTTTGTGTGTATGTGTGTGTGTGTATGTGTCCCCTCACCTCTGATCTTGTGAATGACCAGATCCACCTTGCCATAGGTGCCCTTGCCCAGCTCCCTGATCACCTCGTAGTACTTGTTGACCTCCAGCCTCTCCAGGTTCTGGGCTGCGATCAGCTGCAGCTCGTCCAGGATGTCCATGTTGGCTCGAGATACCAGCGGAGAAGAACTCATGCTAGGGACCGCTTTAGGGGACGGACCAGGAGAAAAAACTGGGAAACAGACGCTCAGGTGGGACAGCTAACAGCTGGTATCACTGTACAGAAACGAGAGAGGACACATTTTTTAATTGACATTATAAATTTAAGACATAAAAATCACATTATAATTACACAATATTGAACTATACCGAGGACTCTCTGTGTGTGCATACGTGTGTGTGTGTGTCTTTCAAACGATCCTGCAAGTGCCAAAGATGTCACGCGCAGCACGCTGTTGTGAGGCTCTGTACAGTAGCGGGAGCAAGGAGTTGCTTCATCCCTAGATGGCTCATTGATTGCGGTTCACCACCAACGCTCTGTACAGTAGCGGAGGCGGGCTCAAAAAAGCGATGACTAGCGGCAAATCTAGTATTGTCCGGAAAGAGCGAGGTCTTTTTCTTTTGCGGCCGCAACAGTCACCTCTCTCTGTCACTTCTGACTGAGTTGCAGCAGCGGGCCCACGGGCACATCATGTAGTGGGCCAGCGCCTTGCATGGCAGCTCCGTCACCATCTGTGTATGTGAATGGAGGAATGAGAGGAAAATTGTAAAGCATGTTGTCCGGTAAAATGGAAAGGCGCTATATAATGGTGCTTACCGACTGCTAGTACCAGCTCTACTTGGCTCGGCTCGACTCGACTCGGCTGCGGTGCACCGTCCTCCTTTTTCCATTGCAGATTTAGTACTGCCTCATGCGTGAGATGAGCGTTGCTGGTCGTCATAGTGACGCCACAGGAAACTGCCGTGTCCATGTGGCATATGGCTGTTTGCCACAGCCAGAAGACAAATTTTGTTTCATAAGAAGCTGAAGGCAGGAAAAAAAAAAAAAACCACTGTTGGCTCAACTATTTAAAAATGGCAGGTTTGTTCAGGACACCCCAAGGGGATAAGCCTCTCTTCAGAACTCAAACCTCCTATGGCGCCATTTTGATGCTACAAAACGATCACCCGCCATTAGCATTCCATTGACTGCCATTCATTTTGACGTCACTTTGACAGCGAATAACTTTACATCTGAAGTGTTTAAAGACTCTATTTGTCCATTGTTTATTTCTAAAGAAACACGACAACGTATAAAAGGCTCCATTACCTTGTATCTCACGTTATGGCTCCGTAGCAGACGTTTTTGTAAAAATAGGCTAACGATTGGGTCATAACCACGCGACTTACTGTCGCAGAGTACAGGAGAAGCTCGCAGGCAGTTTCGACTTACATTAGCTGTTCAAGTTTAATTACTAATGTTAACTAGCATTTTAGTTAGCAATAATTAGCCTGTGCCCATGTTATCTCCTTACATATACCTACGTCTCTGCAAGATTGGGAATGACTGAGATTGAGAACAGGATCTATCGGTCCAGTTTATATACTGTCTATGGGACACCCTCGTCTGTCGCTAGCAATGATGATGCAGTGATTAGTGACAATTCTCTCTGACCAATCAGTAGTCTGCAGGTTTTCACATCACCTTTTGGTATCGCCTCAGCTCGCTTGGAACCTCGACGGAGGTGATACTAAAAAATCTGTTGGCAGGTACCAGGGAATTTTTTTCATAATAGAAAATCAAAAAACACATTTTACATGTGAAACTTTCTTGTGGTTTTCCAACATTTCACATGTAAAAATCACATATGAAATATATTTTATATCTGGTAAATTCACATTGAGGCATATGTGGTTTTCCAAACATTTCACATTTTTTTTTATAACAAAATATGAGATTACAGGTATGTTAGACAAGATAACAATGGCATGTTTGGCCTCGTAAGTCACATTCATTGTCACTGTGTCCAGAATGCGGAGGGCAGGCAGCTGCATTAGTATACTCCTTTTCATTTAATAAAAAAAGTTGTCGTGGAGGGATGGAAACTTAAAAGAAACACACGCGCTGTTATGGGATGTAAATAGGAGTGTGTTGGTTTTCAAGGCCAGCGATGGATAAGTCTTTGATGTTGCAGCTCACAGTCTGCTCTGCTGCTCTGATCTGCAGTGTGATAGTCAATGAAAATGCTAATTATCTGCAGCAAAGGCTTAAGTAATTCTAAATGCTGCTCGCCAAGGGGAATGCCAGAGCTGAGCTGTGAGCTAAATCACACACACACACACACACACACACACACACACACACACACACACACACACACACACACACACACACACACACACACACACACACACATACATACACACACACACACACACACACACAAAAGCAAATAATTTTTTCGCAAATCCATTGTTTGCTGCAGTGTGATTATTCTTCATGATTGCTTTTCTTTTCTCTACTCCCTGAGCAGTGATACCTGCCAAATCCTGACCCCTCACTCTATAGATCCAAGCACATGTGGAAAAAATATATGACTTTGCACACACACACATACATACACACACACACACACACACACACACGTACACTTTTGCTCACACTTGGACTGCTGTCATATTTAGAGCACTTTCGTCATCATCAACACATATCTATGTCAATTTATACACAAATTACATTTATCTGATATTGTCCTAAAATCTCTCAAATTGTTAAATCTCTTTTCACTGTCTAGTGGGATGCAGAGAATAAGATTCTTATATGGGTTGAGCAGCTGCCATAACCTGCTATGTAATCTCCACCCATTATTATTTAGTATAGGGGGAAAAAGGCTTTGGCTTGCTTGTGTTAAACCAATCACAATGTCCTTGCAAAATAGATAGCGAAGATAGCAGAAGGGGAGGAGAATTCTGTCTGAACTAGGCAACCATTGGCAGGCTTATACAAATAGTCTACACGGTGAGTCAGACTACCAACTATGTGACACACACACATGCATGCACGCCACGGATGCACGGATGCACGCATGCACGCGCACACACAAACACACACATACACACACACACACACACACACACACACACACACACAAACACACACACAAACACGTCATCCCGTCACAGGCCTCTGAAAAGGCCTCTTTTGGACTGGCAGAGCAGTTGACACCAGCAGGTGAGGAGAGATGAGTCAGTTTGGGTGATAAATGGCAGCGGAGAGAGGATGTACTGTACCTCTCTCCCTCTCTTAAGTAAAAGCTCTCGGACATGTGATAAACACACACACACACACACACACACACACACACACACACACACACACACACACACACACACACACATATACAGGGGGGAGGCCAGGCAGTTGACAACAGAGAAGGCCATTATTTTCTGTCCAGGATCAGAAGCGCTTACTGTGGCACTTCTGATCCTAAGAGTCTCACAAATGCAACTTGTGTGTGTGTTGGTTCTGCAGAGGAATACGGTTAAAATAACAATGCTGAAAATCTTGTTTGACTTCATGATCATGTCTCTAAATCATTACTATAACTTAAACACAAGCTTATAGTCAAGGGAACTGTGAAACCTCAAAGTTAATATTTGCTTAGTTTTCCTTTAAATTTATGTATCTGCATTTTAATTTGATATGCATTTAAATGAATGCTAATGTTGCTAAATTTAGCTAACATGTTTTCCGTAACTATTTTAAAAGGTGATAATGTCAATGTTGTTCTTTCCGCTTGGTTTGGTGTCCCTCTGCCCCCACGAGGCCACCAATTTATATTCTAAATAATGCAGCAGATAAGCCTCCATTATCAAAAGGTAAAGAGCAGTGCAGAGGCTTCCAGTTTTTTTTGTGACAACCTCATTTGTAATTGTAATCGTAGCAATTATTTTATTATCAAAATTGTCATCAAGCAAAAATGATCATATCATAGAGATGTTATCTTGTGCTATGGTCAGTTGTGATCTGCAATTTTCACTAGTTTTGGATGTTTTAAAGACTAAACAATTAAAAATCAATCAATAGATGAATTGATGATGAAAATAAGTGTTGCAAACTCTAGTCATTATTAAAAAAATTATCTAAAAATGCATGTGGTAATGAATTAAACTGACCATTTTATACAAATCCTATTTTTCTCCTCAGGACTGCACCTGTACACTCCCACAGGCTTTCAAATGCAACATACTGAAATGGACACAAAATACATGTTCCTGTGAAGTGACCACAAATCCAGCCCTCCCCTCTTCCTGCCTCCTCCGAGAACAGAGCAGCGACCAGGGACTGCGGCTGACTAAATCCCAGACTGCTTATGCAACCAGCAGGCAGAGCTGATCGGCCGAGCGCATTTAGCGAACCAAGGCGAGGAACACGGCCACGTCCACCCCCGCTGATGAAGCAATACTGCACCGGAACAATTAGAGCCAACGCCATCTTCACCTTTTTTCGGTGACCTTTCAGTTTTCCTGATGCAACGAGCCACAAATACATTTCTGTTTGTGTAAGGAGCAACCACAACACAGACATTAACCCCTTGACGCCTGAATTTATTCACAATTATATAAACAAAATATTATGTGTGTTTCTGGCTCTAAGGTGATGCTAAATTAAGTTGAGATTGTTAATTTGTCTATAGCATATGGAATAGATATAAATTTAGGTATGATGCTAATTAGCGACAACAGGCATTATGGTAAAATTCTTTACAAAATGGTAAAATGAATAAAACACATCGTAGATTTCATTCATGTCACAAAGTTGTTAGAACTTCTAAACTGTAATTGACAAATACATGGATCTTGACAACGGCAAGAAAGAAAACACTCTCCTACTCCCTAACATTGACAGTAGTTTCTTTAGGGTTAGGTGTAGGTTTAGGGTTAGGGTTAGGGTTAGGGTTAATTTCGCTTCCGTGAACCAGATGTATCTCCCACTCCGACCGGTCCTACGAGAAACCAGTGCATGCAAAATGTTCCTAGGTATGTATCGCATGTAAACAAACCGGCATTGGGGGGAATACACACAATATCTCGCCTGCAGTCGGAATGGAAGGGGTTTGATGCAAATTAGCGACAGTCGGCGTTAAGGGGTTAAGCCATTAAATGTAATGCCCACATAGGAATTGTCTTTGGTTTATAAAAAGCTGGCATGACCAGAAGTGACTGACTGCTGCACACACATCAAAGTGTTTGTGTGTTACAAGGCATTGACAGGGAGTGGTGTATTGGAGAGAAAATAATGAGAAAGGAGAGAGAGGCAGAGCGACACACAATGACAAGGACCGTTTAGTAGCAAAGTACCAGCAAGTGTGTGTGTGTGTGTGTGTGTGTGTGGTCCAATATCCCTGCACCACTAGCCAACACCACCTACTGACATCCCCGGTGTAGATTTTTGACCTCATTTACAGCTTTGTCTAAAGGTTAGAAAAATAATTATTCAGAACTCCTCTTTCTGTAACTGACCCCTGACGTCGGACCTTATTGTAATTAGAACTCTTTTACGGCCTAAAACTACATTCAAGCCTTTCTCATTAACAACTTGACAATCCCACATTCTGGCTTTAAAGTTGCACTCCGCCGATTTTATACATGACAACAGCATATCGTCTTCTGTGGCTCTGGAAAACCACCCCTTATGATGTCATGATGACATCATCAGAGTTATCTCATCATGGACTTGAAAACTACACATTTGTAATGGAAAACCTGCGTTACAAACTGAAGGCATGGAGTATGAAAGACCTGGGTGTTTACTCGCCAGGAAGAGTCTAACAAAAGATTATATCACATATATCGCAATATGAGAAATAAAGGAAGGTGTCCATTATCAGGAGTTAATGGACACCGGAGCGTCGGATGGTTGCCTCCGCCAGAGTGAATTAATGAACTTTTCAGCATTTGTGCCGATATGAAGATGAGATGAGAAGGTTGATACCACTCTCATGATTGTACAGAAAATATGAAGCTAGTGGTAGCACACAGTTAGCTTAGCAGAAAGACTGGAAGCAGGGGGAAAAGGCTAGCCTGGCTCTGTCCGAAGATACCTTATGCTTCATTTCCACGGCATGGGCCGACTAGACTTGACTTACTTTTGGTACCAGCTGCTTTTCTCAGTTTCGTTTTACACTGCAGATAATACCCGGGACTCTTAGCTGACCTTCATAGTGACGCTGAGTGAAATGGCAGTGACATCATCTTCAATGTGACACAGGATCGCTGGATCATTCATCAGCAACCAAACAGAGGAATGCTCTTCATCAATTGACCACAGCGTGGCTTTGCGGGCTGCCATTTGAAAAAAAGAATATGGGTAAATAAAGAAAATTGCAGTCGCTATTTGTAAACGGACTGCATTTATATAGTCTTAACATAGTACAGGAACCATTCACACACTGTGGCAGAGGAGGCCATACAAGGTGCCACCTGCTCATCAGATAAACACTCACATTCATTTACACTTGGATGACGCAGCATCAGTAGCAATGCAGGGTTCAGGACTGCAGGGCCAATGATTGAACCACCTCCCAATTGGGTGGGCGACCTCTCTACCACCTAAGCCACAGCCACCCCACCATTCAAAAATGGTACTGATGCATTATGTCCCGTGCTGCGCTAGGGACAGTTCTCTCTGACCAATTAGACTTAGCTCCCTGGGAACCTTGACCAAGGTGTTAAAACAAAAGTACCAGGTATCAGGTACTACAGTATCTACAACTTTTGCCAATGGAAAACCAATAAAGCGCAGTTCCAGAGGAGATGAATCGAGTCAAGCCATGCGGTTACCATGCAGTGGAAATGAGGTCAAAATCTATCTACCTTTCAATTTTACTTCTTGAAGTCTCGTCTTTAGCATGAGGCAACCAGCAGCAGAGACCCCAAGACTTCACTATAGTCGCATTTCCACCAAGCAGTCCAGCCCAGTTAAGTTCTGTTTAGTTCTTTACACTGCGGAACATTTATTTTTTTGTGGATAGTACCTGGTCTTTTTTTTGTTACCGGGACTACCTTACAGTCGAGGTTCCAAGCGAGCTGAGGCGATACTGAAAGGTGGAGTTAAAACACATTTATCATGAAATCATTACTAGCGCGACCTAGGACATCTTCTAAAAACCCAAGATTTTTTTTAAAAAGTGAGTCAAGTCAAACAGAGCAGAGCCACACCAAACTGTGAAAACATTGCATACATGCGGCCAAGAAATAGTTCGGGAGCTATGTCCCTGTGAAGCTGTAGATTAGATTATTTTTACATTTCAGGTTGTGCGCGGAGTAAATAAACAAGATCCTTTATGTTAATTGATGAGATTTAGAGGCATTAGGTGGTGGATTTTTTTCACTTTTGACACCGGCAGGTTAGCTTTTCCCCTTGTTTTTAGTCTTTGTGCTTAGCTAAGCTAATAGCCCCCTGGCTCTCACTTCATATTTAGGGTAAAGATACGAGAGTGGTGTTGATCTTCTCATCTACGTCGGGGCAAGAAAGTGAACAAAGGTAACAAAATGTAAAACTCTTTAACAGCAGGGCTGGTCGATAATCCAATATTATCATGATTCATATCATGGTATCGTGATAATAACCATATCATGGTAGCATTCAACAGATTTCTGACCCCGAGCTAGCTGTAATTTAAACCTAACATAATGGATGAATTATTGATGGTTTTCATTTACAGTTATTAAGAGTTTGGCGTCATGTACCGCATAAAAGTGAAACACATTGCATCTCTGCACCTACATCAAACATCACGTCTCCCATTTTCCTACCAGGTGAAGTTACCACCGCTGTCAGCGAGACGCCCGCTGACAAAGATTGTTGAGCACCGACCGGACCGTCTCTGTGACCTACATTGTGATCTGTGACTCATCATGCTGGAGTGTATTTTCCATGTGTGTGTGTGTGTGTGGTGTGTGTGTGTGTGTGTGTTGTGTGTGTGTTTGCGTCTGCTTTAAAGTGCCATCAAGAAGCTTAAACCCACTTTGATCAGCTGTGTCTTGGGCTCACACACACACACATACACACACACACACACACACACACACACACACACATACACACACACACACAGGGCTCAGAATACATAATGAAATAGTATATTACACAAAATAAGGAATTCACACAGGGTAATTGCAAGGTTTACTCCTACATTAATTGAGAATTTCATTCAGTAGCAAGTTTTCTGGGTGGCAATAATGCAACATAATAGGTGCAAACACTGCCACAACCCACAATTCCTTTGGCCCAGCATGCACTGAAACCAGCATGTGGACGAAGGCAGTCAGGATGTAAACATTATGATCTCCTATTATTTTCAGCATCCAGCATTTCGTCAGGCTATGTCAGGTTGGTTCCCCCCCCCCTGCAGTGTGTACTCAGACCGCACTGACTCTGAGGAAAATCACTGTCACTTAGTGCGTGCGCACACACGCACACAAACACACACACACACACACACACACACACACACACACACACACACACACACACACACACACACACGAGCTGCTGCAGATACCAAAACAGAGGATGTATGGTGGGAGTGGTTGAGGGAGCGGTGAAAGAGATTGTGTTGTGATCAATAACCACCTTCAAGGAGCACAGCATTGTTTTCTGTATGCTGCTGCACAGAATAGGCCGAATCGATCATGGATAACAGAAAATACAGCGTAATGCAGTTATTGTTATTTTTGTAGGCTAATTGCTGTATAATTTAGCAAGTCAGATGCGGGTTAGTCAGGGTGCAGGTGAGGATAGATGAAGCGTAAATCCGGGTTTATTTCGCTACTCACCATTCAATTGGTTCCCATATGGAGGCTGTGGAGTCCGCACTGTCAGTCCAAGCTGCCGGTGAACACACGGGATGGTCTGAGAGCATACTAAGGCCAGGTGAGTCGGGAGGAACGCCTGATCTCCTGTGAAAAGCCTCCGTGCAGCCTTGTGACGGTGGATGTGGCGCCGAGCATCCTGCAGACTCCTCCGGCTCTGCGTCCTATTGTCTCCGCATCGCTCTGTCCTCTAGGATGGGAGGAGAGGGGGATCGCAGCAGAGGAGGCGAGGAGAAGGGAGAAAAGCCCTCCCCCCCTCTCCGTTCTGGCCAATCGCAGCGCTGCTCCGCCGGTAGCCGCCGCTGCTCGCTGTCTCCGTACAGACTATGCTGCATTCAGGGGCAGCAGGAAATATTCAAGAGATGCAGGGGTTTCAGTTCATTAAATGCTACACTATGTCCTGCCATTATCAACCACAACTGTGTAATAGATTTCTGGGGACAACGTTCACCAGATTTGAAATTAATTTCAGTTCACTACTTCCCAACTAGGCTTACATGTAGGCCTAATTAAACTATTTATCTATATTTTACAATAGCTTGCTTGTAGTTCTACAACATTCATATTTGTATAGTGCTTTAATCAGTTAAATTGCCATTTTTGTGTAGGTAACTACTTAAACTACAAACATGAATGATTTTTTTATTCGTATCATATCATACCATTGCATGACATTACTTCACTTCCAGTTACACACGTTACACTGAACGTGAAGTAGGCTACCTGCGTCTGTTCCATAAAGTAAAATAATAAAATAATCGCTGTTTACTTTTAACTTGGCACTCTTATACTTTGTCACATTACTTTCTGCTTTGCTACCACAAATAATTACTAAGGCCAATAAAGGGCGCCGTCACTATTAATGTTAAGGTGAATCATCTGCTTTAACAAACGACCTATGGGAGCGTTTTCAGGAAAGGACAGTTTCTTTTGTATGGCTGTAGAAAAGATGTACTTCATAATCTACCGTTCACCTTTAGTCTTTGATGCAGCGGACGTAGGTTCGACACCAACCTGCGGCCCTTTGCTGCATGTCATTCCCCTCTCTCTCTCCCCTTTCATGTCTTCAGTTGTCCTTTACAAATAAAGGCCTAAAATGCCCCAAAAAATAATCTTAAAAAAAGAAGAAAAGAAAAAAAAATGAAGGTTTCCAACCTCAATGCTAGCTGCCTGCTGAAATAAAGGTTAGATAAAAACAAATACAGTTTTGTTAATAATCAAATCTGGTGCATACCTTTACAGAACCTTTAAATACGCAAGGTTTCATTTTGGTTTCAATCCAAAATCACTTCTTGACTCTTATGACTTCAGAGCTCTGAAGCTGGAGTTTACAAGCAGTAACTGAATGCCTGAATGTCCCATATCTAATATAGTTGGTTTTTCTTTTGGGTGAAAAATCAAATATTATCTGGTTCTGTCTCATGACCGTGGCTTGGTATCCGTATCTCTAACAAAACATTGGTACAATATTCAACTCTGTGGTCCACAACACTACAGCAAGTTAACAGTGATATCTTTGTTCATTTTCTCTATTGAGACATATTTTACTAGTCCTATGTAGGATACTGCACTGCTTTTCATGAGCTTGACACTTAACCTTTGTCCTGATCAGACATATGCTGCAATTGGCTTATTTAGTACTATTTTGTCTCTCAGTGGCGCATTACCCTTGACTGATTCTTTGTAGAAAACAGCCCTCTGGTTACCAAGAGGTTGCATCACAGGATGAAAATAGGGAGGTGCTGTCCCCAGAGGCTGTTTCTGATCTCTCCACCAACATCATCACATGGGCAATAAGTGTCCTGTTTTGCAAGGATTACCGTTCTACAGCAAGTACATAGACTGTGGCTCCAATAGTGTGGTTCACTTACCACCGGAGGCCAGAAAAATAAGAAGCAAGAAATTTGATTATGGATTACTTTCTCTGCATTGTTACCACTCCACAGAGTCTGTATTTTTTTCCTTATTTTAGATTTGGTCAGTTTCTGTTGTTCTTGACCTGGGGCCTCATTTATAAAACTTTGCGTAGATTCTATTCTGAAAGATTTCGTGCGCAAAAAAGTCAGAATTTTCGTACGCAAAAACAATATTCTGATTTATAAAACCTTGCGGCGCACACCGGTACGCACTCTTCTCGTTATAAATACGGACTTGCGTTACAGTATGCGGTCGTGCACGAGCCTCACGCTCCTCCCAAGGTCTTCCCATATTTGTCCTAATAAGGTCCATGTTAATCAATCAATGAATATTCCAGCCTTGAAAGGAGCCCTTGATCACCAATCACGAAACGGAAAAATGGGGGAAAAACACAATTCAGTGATTGTGAGATCGATGTGCTCCTAACAGAGGTAGAACATCCAAACTAAATCCTGTTTGGAAGCCGTAACCCGTGTGTACTGTTCATATTGTTACACAGCCTTACTACTTAACAGCTCAATTACCAATGATATACATCATTTATGGTTCATATTTGCCATTTACCCCTGTGAGATCACATTTATGATCATATGATCATTTTCGTTTTTTGTGAGAAAGGAAATTCAATTATTAAAAAAGTAAAAAATAGAAACAAGATTTTGGATCATTATTGGTGCAAAACAGGTGAAAGTGCTTGAAATGTGACAATTTGGTTACTTGTATGGTAACTGTGTGGGAATAGCAGGTGCAGAAAGACAACATTCACACACAGACACCTACAATCAGACACGACCACATAAAGACGCGCGCGCGCACACACACACACACACACACACACACACACACACACACACACACACACACACACACACACACACACACACACACACACACACACACACCGCATTTCCCGGGGAGATGGCAGGGGACCCTGGCAGCGGTGTGTGTTTTGCGGTGGGAGAGTTTGCTCGGTGTGGGAGGAGCCCCTGCCTCTCCCCCGTTGCTGGCAGCCCCTCGCCGGGCGCCGCGACCGGCTCTGGGTCGGTTTAGCAAGAACGGGATTGTTGGGTTCAGGAAAACAAAAACTGGGTTAGGTTCGGAAAACGGGCATACCATCGGAGTTCACTAAAACGCAGTCTACAAAACCTTGGGAGCATTACGCACGATCACACGTGTGGTCAAAAGGTTGCGGAAAACTGGGAAAATTTTTACGCATGGAAATTCTTTATAAATCCCGACTATTGCGAGGAATGTTGCGACGACAAATTTCACCGTGCTTCACGCAACTTTTTCTTGCGTAACAGGTTTTATAAATGAGGCCCCTGGACAGGACGTCAGATGGACTTTTCTTGGAAGGGTCATAATTGTATCAATGGAGCCTTGCAAGTGGTTAAAGATGAGTTGCTATGTGAGCATTATATAGATGTGTGTCACTATCAAAAGTACAGCTTGTTTACTGTGACAGTGTAATTACCAGGGATGGGAGCCGGTGGTGGAACTGTCCAGTCAGCTCTGCTTCCATTTTATTTAACTTAACCCTCAGCTATAATCACTTCATCAGTCAGTGAGGTTAGGGTGACAGAATGCCTTATTACTAATAATGCCTAGAATGGTCTGTAAGCTTATTCAGTGAATAAAAACCATGAGTCAAACTCATTCAGAGTCATTCAGCTGACAGAAAAAGTATTTTATTCAAAAGGAATGCTAGAGAAAAGGTGAGGTAGGGGGAATAAAAAAATAAAAACATTCAGTTTGTCCACTGACCACTAAAAACCAATACAATTGTACAAATACCAGAAAACACACAGCTGTGTGTAGTTATAAAATTACGTTCGACAGGAAAATGGAAAAGGAATGTGCATTTTTTTCTCATTATCAGGCAAAATAACTCTAGTATCATGGGCACATTAAAAAACAACTAAAATCAGTGTAGTTAGGATGTACTTAAAAAGGCATGAGATGCTTTTAGAATACACATGTTGGCCTGTCATTGTGGTGTGAGTTACTACAGTGCAAAAATCTCCACAAACTTACAAAGGACTTATACAAACAGATAAAGTGCCAGGTTTTTGGTGTGGAGATGCTGCGCAAGGTTCTTAATGCGACACAGGCGGACGTTCTGGGCATCTCCTGCGCTGTACACTCGGAATATGTGATAGCGCTCCTTCTCTTTCAGTGCAAAGTCCAGCTCGTTGGCAGAGAGTTGGATGAATGACTTCTCTTTCTTTATAGTTGACTTCACTTCCACATACACCACCGTCGGCCCTCCTGCAGGTCCAAAAGTGAGCTTAAAGTCGTAGGGCTGGCCGCTCTCTCCGCTCTGGTTGCACCACAGGATGTCTGTGGGTCGTCTGGGGTCGCTACCGTCTCTCCAGTGGCACAGGAAAGTGTTGACCAGCTGCTCCCCCCACTCACCGATCGCGGACACGTCCATCTGGTCATCTGAGAACACCACCTACGCAAGCATAGTACAATTTAGAAAATTCTGCCAACACTCAACCTCTGAGAAACCATCACATGTAGCGAATGTACTGACGGTGGTAGGTCTCTGGCAGGTGAGCTCCATGTCCTCCAGAGTGGCATGTGGAGGCTGGACTTTGTTCCAGAGAGGGAAGTGCAGGCTCAGGGGAGGACGTGGAGTCTCTGCAGCCCCCTGAAACATACTGGGAAGCACCACAGCCTCAGGGATGACGCTGATAGAGAGACAAAGGATCAGTTTAGAGAGGAAAAGAAGGTAGTGGGATTTGGGATTATGTATTGAGCAACAGTAAAAGTCAACATTAGTGTTCTACATAAATGTTTCAGATTGTTCTGGCTGAGGAGAAGAAGCCTACAGGCTGTTTGGAGCAGGTTGGTCGCTGGCTGTCTCAGCAGGATGTGCATCTGGAGGACTCAGTGTTGGTGTGAAGGCTGTGAGGCTTCCCTCTCCATTCTCAGCTCTGTCAGACATTGTGGTCTCACTCTGTTGACTGTACTCTGTCAATGACAGACAAGACCATATAGAAGAATTTAACAAAGGATTTTCTGTATGAATTAAGCCACTACGTGCAGATTTGTTTAGTGTGATTATAGCATCTTTCTTTCATCTTCATATATTACTAACCACAACATTTAACAAGCAATAGCTACTAGTTCTACATTAACCAGTTCTGTGATATATGCTGGGTGACAAACTTTCTAATATGTAAAATGTATGGAGCAAAATCACCTTTACATGCAGTAATTTATTTTTTGGTCACTTGATGAGTTTGTGGGCCAGAAAACCAATACAATCAGCTAAAAGAGGCTAAAGCGATAGCTGAGAAGAACTGCATAGTTGGTGGTAATTCTCTGTGGGTTTATCACTCAGACATGTGACTGGCAAAGGTCCAGAAAGCAGTACAATATATGGAGCTTCTGCATCCACGTACGCCACGCACAAAATAAGGCTCCAGCAGTGAGCTGCGCTGCTTGGACCCCCTAATTACAGGATTTTCCAAGTAACTCTAAACTAGTATGAACATGGGCAGTAGAAGACAGAAGTGTGTTGAATGTGTAACCTGGAGGCCGTGGTGAGGGGTTAGGTTGGCCCGGAGAGCTGAGGACTCTCTGAAGGCCAGACTGATCTGTAGGTCGGCTGCTGCTCCTGAGTGGCTGGTTTCCGTCGTAGCTGCTGCTGCTGCTGGGGCTTTGGGGGATGACATGGCTGCTTCCTCTGGCAGCGGCGTCCTTTTCTGGTTCTCTGTCTTTAGGCCCAGCTGGAGGTGGCCACATCTTCATGACTGCTTCGACCACACCGCCATCTGCCTGACCTGTTGGTACATAAAAGTTGTGGAAATTGAACAATGTAGTTTCCCCATTGTGAAGAAATTACCATGCTGAAACAACCATTTTCTTCTCAACGTACCTGTGCGACTGACTCCCGTATTGAGCATAGATGCTCGAGGAGGCCAGCAAACCAGCGTCTGTTCCCCATCCTCTTGAGCGGAGCGAGAAGGCTCCTCTGGGGAGCTGATGGAGGAGTAACTCCTTGATAGCACTGACATACAACATGTTCAAGGAGTTAAAACCAAAGCAGAAAAAGAAAAGATTGGATACAAGTTGCAAAGCACGATTCCTGGTTCAGTGCTGTTATGCCATAACAGATCTGTAATGAAAATGTCTTTTGATCATATTAATCCCTGTATGTGTGTGAGAGAAAGTGAGTGTATGTGTGTGCTCTCTGCTGCAGTGAGGGATCTGCTCCTCACGCTCTTTGAGCCCTGGCAACAGCTGCTCTTTTATGTCGCCACACGCAACAGTGAACAAATTTGAATTAGCATATGTGAGAAACACACCAGTTATCTATATTTGTGTGTGTCTGCGTGTGTGTGTGCGTGCGTGTGTGTGTGTTTAAAGTGTTGAAGGGTTTCTGCAAGGCTGAGACTGAGAAAAACACTTGAATGTTATACAATGATAATGGAAATCGGGGCAAGTGTCACAGAGAGAATTGGAGAAACTGCAGATGTAAGATATCACTAACACAGACTGAGAGAAATTGGAATTCATCTCATGCTCCAGTTCTAGCACTGCTACATGCTGATGCTCCGCAACAAACTGGGATTCTTTCACACATTTACAGATGTGCATTTTCTGGATGGACATTTCTGCTTCTGATTCCTACTGAAGAATATTTATCATTTGCCAAATACAGTTACATTTTTTATTCAACACTTTCCTAAGACTGTAGTCTTTTAGATGGTTTGTACAAGTATTGTGTGTGTGTGTGTGTGTCCAAAGTCTGATCATTCTTATTCCTCCATTGTTGATTTTCCTTCATTATTAAGAACACACACACAAACACACACACACGTTTATTTAAACTCAATCCCAAATATGTACACCTTCCTTCCTTACGCACCACAGAAGTATTAATCCGCTGCTGAAAATAGGCCCAAACAAATGCACTATTTCCTCCTTTTTGAGTTACGTTGGGTGGTGATGGCGCAATGGATATGACACATGCCTTTGGTGTGGGAGATCTGGGTTCGATTCCCACTGTGATACATCAACCAATGTGTCCCTGAGCAAGACACTTAACCCCTAGTTGCTCCAGAGGCGTGTGGCCTCTGACACACATAAGTCGCTTTGGATAAAAGCGTCAGCTAAATGACATGTAATGTAAATGCTGAAGTGCTACAGCTGTTTTAAGAAATTACGGAGAGCAGCTTTTAAAGATTTATGCCTTCAGAAGAAACAAACGGACGGGGTAGAGAGGTCGCAAAGTAGAGATGGACAAACCCGTTTTTTTGTTATTAAGAGGAAAAATATAGAATATCACCTAGGGTTGGGTATCGTTTTTTTTCCGATACTGGTGCTAAAAGGATACTTTTAAAATGGTGCCGGTGCCTAAACGGTGCCTGGACCGATAACGACAAAAACAACCACCAAATGGGAAAAGGGTATTTTACAGTAACTATGAATGCACCACGAGGCTCGCACCGTCTGTGTTGTAACTCAGCAGCAGACTGTTACATCGCGGTGTTGGAATCCTCTACAGTGAAATACAGACACACTTTACACAGTTTAACGTTAGCTGTCAGCATTTTAACTGCGTTTAATCCAGCTACTAGCTAACGGTAGGCTAACGTTACGTGCTGCCAAGTGTAACGTTAACTAGCGATGCTTCTGTTGTCGTGCTGCTATTCCATCCGGTAGGTACTGGTTGTTTAGATGCCTTATAAGCACCGGGTTTCGGTACCCAACCCTAATAACACCTGACCTTTCCTTTAACTGGTTTTGTGGGTACGACTATGTAACTATTGCAGAAAAGTGGTAATTGCAGGATAATCAGTGAATTATAGTACAAGCACAATATTCCTTCATTTTCTTTGATTCGCTGAAGTCATTTTAGAAGAAAGACATTTTCATAAAGTGTAACAGGTTTTCTAGTGAGCCACAGTTTTAGCTTCTTCTTTTGTCTTAAAACCACTCAATTGTGGACTACTAGTGTGACACTGTATTTTGACAGTGTTTTTTAAGGCTTAAGAATTCAACTTGTCATTTTTAATAAAATAGTTCTAATTCTTTTGTCAAAAGTTTCGTCGTCTTGCTGTAAGTGCAGTGATGGCTAACTTCTAGGAACTTTGTGTATGTGCTCTCCTTACCTCTCTCTAGGTTAATCACTGGTTTGGGGGGCTCTGGGACCTCCCACAGCTCCTCCTCACTGGGCAGCTCTCTGATGTCCTCCTTGCCTAAGAATCTCTTTAGAGATCCTTGGTCCTGCACACAAAAACAGAGTTAATGACTGGTGACAATATGTAATATCGAAGATTGATATAGGATAAAACTTTTTTTTAAATATTATATTAAAGACATTCTTAATGCCTTCCGAGAATAGTGAAATTTTACTATTGAGTCTTTAAAACATCACATTTTGATAATGAATTTAAGTACTACATACAGAAACTGAGGATTGACATGCTAGTCAGGATTTACAAAAAGAACTTCTGAAGCCAGAGTAGATTTTGGGTTTCTCTTTTCAGATTCTAATCCTAACAGAGTAAGGGCCGATGTTCCCAACCTTGAATCTAGAGAAGCAGATCTGTATTAGCCTCTCCTGTCTGCATTGGACTCCCGTGTATTAAATGGGTGTGCTTTTCAGTCAAAAATTCCATTTTATTTACTTTGTCAAATCCAGACATAGCACCTAATCAAATAAGATATTCAACAGAGAGGGATCAAAGTTGAGGCCTGATGTGAGCCTTGTTAACCTTTTAACTCTGACTTTGCAGAGTCTATGCTGCTGCAATGCTCTACAGAGATGAGAGCAAGTTGCCATGTTATATAAACGCGATTCCTTACAGGGAAATAGCCTACAGGTTCTAGCTACAGTCAGCTCTGTGGTGGTAGCAGTAAGTGTGTATGTTTGACAGAAAAGAGAATGATTGGATGAAGAACTGTAAGTGAGCAAAGACCTAAGATTAGTGATCATTGTTTTAAGGAACCATATTCACTATATATATATATATATATATATATATATATATATATATATATATATATATATATATATATATATATATATATATATATATCACTTACATTGAGAGAGGTTATCAGGCCGCTCAGGAAATGCATCAGCTCTTTTCTGTGGCTGCTCTCTGTGCAGAACAGTTTCACCAGCTCCCTGAAACACACGCATACATACAATCAGGATTACAAGATATAACAAGATAAGTTGTGTGGACATACAGATTCAAACGCACACATAATATATACAGGAGTGAGTATCAAAATTGTTAATCAGGGATTCCCTTGTTTTGTCAAATATATTTAGTTAACTGTCATAGAGGAGTAAAGAAACCAGAAAATATTCACATTTAAGAAGCTGGAATCAAAACAAATTTTACTTTGTTTTAATTACTTACACCAATTAATCAATTATAAAAATAGTTGGCAATTTATTTAATAATTAGCTTAACTTAATATAAAAATTAGTTAACTAATCAATTAATTGATTATTATTTGCAGCTCCAAACCATATAAGTTATAAGAGTATTATAATGCATAATTGAAGAAATTTAAGGATTACATTTCACTGAAATAGTTTTTTATTTGATTTCACATGACAATAAAACATTTATTGATTGGTTGGTTGACGACAACTAATCCTTACTAATAGCTCAGGCTATCTGACAATACAAGCTATTACAAATGTTATGCAAAGTAACATAAGACATGGGACTGTAAGTCAGCAGCTAATGAATAAGTTAGAACAACCTGCAAATATACAGAATTTAATTATGAATAAAAAATAAAAGTATTTAATGTGGGTGGATCACATCTGGCATATAGCCCATCCGCTTAATAAGGTCAGTTTCAAAATATCGGTCATATCAGAGGAGAATCAGCATCCCTATTGCATCCATCCGAATTCTTTAGATGCTAAAACTTGTTTCACGTTTACTTTATATGCAATCACACTACCTTGGACATACATTTTTAAGCACTGCGGTTAACACCCAACTGCTCTAACCGAGTTCTCCGGTAGGAATGTGTTAAAGCATTGTGGGAAAAGGTGCGTCTTCTCCGTGAACTTTTCTTGATTTAATGGAGGTTAAAAAAGATGAAGATGATGTTCTTGTTGTTTGACCAACACATGTAAGTAATAGGGCTGAACCCAAATATTCAGATATTCGTTTTTAATTTTGTTTCTCTTGAAACTGTAGAATTACATAATTCTTAAAAATAACTGCCTTTAATTTTAGGCCGTGTATTAATTTCAGCTCAGTTTGAGTCTTTTATTTCGTTTTGCTGTCATTTACAGCCGTGACTCTCTCTTCTTGGATCTCTGTGTTTCACAGAGATCAAACACACAAACAATTGGTGCGGTGCAGAGAGAAAGGTGCAGTCACAACTCTGGAGTCGGCTAACTTGTTGCTCTCGCTACCAATATTAGCTGCTCTGTTTCATTCAAAAATGTTAGGTTGAAAAGAGCGTGCATGCAGGCTAAAGGTCACCTTGGTGTTCTGTCTTGATTAAGCTATGAGCATAGGAAAAGTCATGCTAGCCGCTAGGCTAATTTATGCCGCGTAAACATTGGAACGCAGTGCTATGCCATCCAAAAACCATCCGTAAACTGAGACATGTCTGGCTGAGTCGAGTTATAACCAAGCAGTCCTATTGTGTAGAAGTCTGTATGGTTCTACTTTAGCAGCCTGGTGTAGTTATCAGGCAATTTAATGAAGGTAAATGAACAACTGTGCGTAAAAAAATGGTATTCGGGACAGCTCTAGTGGACTATCCATCACACACAAACCTGCAGACATCCAGCTTGGCCGAGAGGTGATCTTTCTGGATGTAGAGATCCTTCTCGCCGTTTAGCAGACAAATAACATCCTGCACCTCCACTACCTCATCCTCACTCTCAGCAACATCCAGCTGGTAGCGAATGTACAGCTTACCCACCTGCAAACAAGTATGTAGGAAAGAGAAAGTTCCTGCTGTTGATAGGGGCTCAATGATAAATATATGTCCTTTAGATGGGTATGATTATTGGAGATTCTCCCATACTCAGTCCAATTATATGTATTTAGTAAACCAACCAAAAACAAACTACCTCAAGGTTTTAAACTACTCTAAACCAACTAGGCGTGACTTTCTGACCTGTGCGAAGTTCAGTCGCTTGATTTTCTCTCTAATGTTGTTGTCAATCAGTTCTGAATAGACTTCAGCCAGCTCGTCGTGGTGGTACAGGAACCTCTGGATGTAGGGTATCACAGAGTGCACCATGGCCTGCATGGACGGACAGGGTCTGAGGTTCTCAGTCTGAGGTTCAGTCTTGACACACTGGGACAGCTGACGGATCCCGCAGATCTCCAGAAACAAAGATCGGTCCGTCTCGTTGAAGGCAAATACGGTGTTACCTCGTTCTCCCGGCACTGTCTGAACTGGCAGGCAAACATACAACAAAATTCAGAATCTCCATTTCAACCTGGGTGTAGTTATGGGCATACTTCCTACTGGGTATGGTGAAAAGTAATCAAGTATAAATCTAACATTGATAAGTATATGTAAAAAAAATAAAAATAAGGTTGCAGCAGCATACCAAACTTCCCAGTCCTGCTCCTGGGAGCAGTCTTTTTCTCTGCTGGTGGCAGGTTGAGCAGACAGATCTGCTTGTGTGGTTTAAAGATCTTTTCCAACTCCTTGTTGTCAGCAATCATGGGTTTGCGTGCCAGACTCACCCATCTGTTATCCTTGGTGGGGAAGACCCCCTTATTAGACACCATACCTGGACATAAGGAAAAAGGACAGCCTGGGTCAGTTGAAGGCTTTTAGTATTTTTCCCCACTATGCCCCTCCCCATTTACTGCTCCTTGATCACTGAAGGTGGCCTGACTAGTTTTCTTGTAAACAAACAAAGTTATGTTTACATTCAGTGTTTCTTACCAACACAGTGTGTCATTTTTGTCACTGACAAGCATGTATGCATTTCCTAATGTTGGAAATATTTTAAATCCTGCATTGTGTTACATCCATGTTTACTAGCTAGCAGGCTTCGTCTTTACTGCTTTTGTTGGTAAATTCATTTCTTTCTTTCTTTCATGTTGCAGCCACTAACTGTTGATGAGTGGAATAACTTAAAGCTGGCAGCAGGATGTGTATCGCACCTTCTGCTTAGTGCTAGTAGTGCGGGTGCACTATACAAACAAAATGGGATCTACACTTAACAACACTGTAGTACACATGATGCTCCATAACGTTACTAGTGGTCAAAAACTCTACAGGGTGACATTAAGAGGCAGACCATTAAAGGACAGATTTTCCTATTCTAAAGCTGTTCTTCTTAAAAAAATCATTAGACTTTATCAGCACAGGGGAATAATGATGTACAAATCAAATTGACCATTTATCTGCTGTGGGGATTAGCCTTAAATTGGTCAGGTTGTACAGCAACCTTTAGGTGGTGCAACCCAACAGGAAGTCACCCTTATGTGACAAACATCCAATTTCCATGAAATTTACATTGTCTGGTCTACAATTGATATAGAGTAACATGATGTATGCTAAGTGCGTGCTCTCTAAGGTACGGTGGCCGGGAAGTGCAATGCAACATTACAAAGAATGAAACACTTTTACATTTTGGAAAACAAATTTACATTTTGGAAAACAAAATAACATTTTAGAAAACAAATTTACATTTTGGAAAACAAAATAACATTTTGGAAAACAAATTTACATTTTGGAAAACAAAATAACATTTTAGAAAACAAATTTACATTTTGGAAAACAAAATGACATTTTCGAAAACAAATTTACATTTTGGAAAACAAAATAACATTTTAGAAAACAAATTTACATTTTGGAAAACAAAATAACATTTTAGAAAACAAATTTACATTTTGGAAAACAAAATAACATTTTCGAAAACAAATTTACATTTTAGAAAACAAATTTACATTTTGGAAAACAAAATAACATTTTAGAAAACAAATTTACATTTTAGAAAACAAATTTACATTTTGGAAAACAAAATAACATTTTAGAAAACAAATTTACATTTTCGAAAACAAATTTACATTTTAGAAAACAAATTAACAAGATGCAAAACACTTTTTACCAGTCCCAAAACAAATTTACAAATGACAGATTCTTCACGGAAAGGGAATGTACCACATACCGGAAGTGATGAGGTGTTGTATACATGTCGCCTTGACTACGGCAGTTATGGATCGAATGCGTCAATAGAGCCGCATCTTGGAACAGGGAGGCATCCGTTATATACTGTCTATGGGCCGTCCTTAATGCATCAGCGCGTCAATGTAGGCAAAGGTCTAACGGAAATAAAATCACTATAAATCGTCAAAATCTCATGCGATGTTCTAGTTTTTTTTAAACAAAAAGACAAAGAGACTAATTAATGTGTTAATACAAAGAATATTTATTATAATCAGTTCACAGATGAGTACAAACGGAAACTTCACCCTTCTGAACTAAGAGGTTCTGCTTCAAAGTGAAGTTTAAACACTAATGATTCTTTATTTCTGCATGTATTTATTTATTTAACGAGACTTTAAGTCGCTTGTTTCCCGTCCACAGTCCGAACCCGCCAGACTCCCTTTAGGAAACCTGTGATTTAAACTTCAGCAGGCTGTGACAGTCCGCTCCGTTCAGTCCTGGATCTGATTCTCCCGGGCTTCCCTTCCCTCCAGCGGGCCCAGCAATACGGCCTGGGTCTCCAGCTGCGTGGTGTCGGTTTTGGCTCCCAGGAATGGGCAGTGAGCTCCAGGTCCTGCAGCTGCAGACGGACTCCGCTGCCCCCTGCTGTAGCTTCGATCCGGCCGCGGCTGTCGATACGTTCCCTGTTTTTCCAATGTTTCCGTCAGGTCGCGTGTCATATAAAAACTTCAACACCGACCACACGTAAAGTCACCATAAACTTCATTTTCCATTCCAAAACAACACAACAACACAAATTGATTGCGCTCACCAACAACACCTCATCACTTCCGGTATGTGGTACATTCCCTTTCCGTGAAGAATCTGTCATTTGTAAATTTGTTTCGGACTGGTAAAAGTGTTTTGCATCTTGTTAATTTGTTTTCTAAAATGTAAATTTGTTTTCGAAAATGTAAATTTGTTTTCCTAAAATGTTATTTTGTTTTCCAAAATGTAAATTTGTTTTCTAAAATGTAAATTTGTTTTCGAAAATGTTATTTTGGTTTCCAAAATGTAAATTTGTTTTCTAAAATGTTATTTTTTTCCAAAATGTAAATTTGTTTTCTAAAATGTTATTTTGTTTTCCAAAATGTAAATTTGTTTTCCAAAATGTAAATTTGTTTTCCAAAATGTAAATTTGTTTTCTAAAATGTTATTTTGTTTTCCAAAATGTAAATTTGTTTTCCAAAATGTAAATTTGTTTTCCAAAATGTAAATTTGTTTTCTAAAATGTTATTTTGTTTTCCAAAATGTAAATTTGTTTTCCAAAATGTAAATTTGTTTTCCAAAATGTAAATTTGTCTCGAGCTTTGTAAAAGTGTTTCATTCTTTGTAATGTTGCATTGCACTTCCCGGCCACCGTACTAAGGCCACATAGTGGACACAGCAAGTGATGCAGCTTCACTGTCTGCTTCTTTTTCTTAAATAGTGTTTATTGGCGGTTGGCAAACTAGCTTAGAGGTGAATTACCGCCAGCAAGTGGACTGGAGTCGCTACACTCTCATTAATGGGCTTTCTTAGTCTCATTATTTTCCACTCGGGAGTGGCTGCTGAGTCAAGTGCCATTCCTAATGGTCATTCTGGTCGTAAAATTAGGTATACCGGTCTGGTGTTTGACTTAATATCAAAACAATTTGAGCATTTTTTTAGACTGGCCTAATGTGTATGCATCACTCACCCTTCAAGGTGGAGCAGTAGTCGGGATTGAGATTGAATTGAGGGATGTTTTCCTGGTCACCAGATACTTGAATTTTACACTTTTGAGCTGTTGAAACAAAAATATATTATATTATATCTAAAGTCAGGGAGCACAGGCAGGAAGGAAAGGAAACCCAACATTTGTTGAACTCATTATCTCTTTAGATAATGAGCTGCAGACAGATAGGACATAAAAAGTAAAGAAATTTGTGAGTCAATAGAATGTGAGACACGCTATGGAGCAAAAGACTGGAAATCTAAATGTCCTTACCAAGTATGGCATAGAGCACCGACACATCCTGTAGCACTTCAGCAGTTGGTATGGGGGATGATGAACAGATCAATTCCAACAAGCCAACATACTGCTTCATATTGGGACTGAGATCCACATTCAGCAGCTATACATAAGATCAGTAATCACAGATAAATGCATAGTGTACATTAGTAATGGTGTAGTTTAGTCTTAAAATTGGCTACAAACAGAAGGAATACAGTTTAATAAAACAACAGAGACAGCAGAAGAACCTGCATAGTAGGGCTGGGTACCAAATTCAATGCCTCCTTAGTATCGAGTATCGAAAAATGCCTCGTCATTCAATACCAAATGTCAATACCTAACGCCAGAAACTGGTGATTGGCTGTCTAACGTTACATGTAATAGAGGTATGCAGGAAAAACTATGTTAAAGATAAGTCCACCTTAAGTGAGCCTAATCAGTTTCCAATGGCTATCAGGTGTAGCTCATTTATACTCTTCCTTTATATAGGACAGGGAAACCCTGAGGTTGTAAAGACACTGCTCCTCATGTCTGGGGTGAGTTCATTGGAGGTATTTATTCAAGCCAAGAACAGACATTGTGCAGCAAAATTAACAGTCACTGCCTAGAGATAAAAAGCTGGTTTTGTATACTTCTGAAACGCTTGCCAGACAGCAACAGTAACTAAGGGGCTTAAAGGTCCCATGACATGGTGCTCTTTGGATGCTTTTATACAGGTCTTAGTGGTCCTCTAATACTGTATATGAAGTCTCTTTCCCGAAATTCAGCCTTGGTGCAGAATTACAGCCACTAGAGCCACAATGAGCTTTCCTTAGTATGTGCTATTTCTGTGTCTGTAGCTATTGAGGAGGAGAGAGGGGGGGCAAGGTGGAGTGTGGGGGTGTGGCCTTGACCAACTGCCACTTTGCTCGTTTGAAAGCCATGATGTCTCTCTCTCATGGGTGGCCCAAATTCTCTGGGCGGGCAAAGCAGAGAAAGGGGAAGTAACCTTGCTCCTTATGACCTCATAAGGAGAAGATTCCAGATCGGCCCATCTGAGCTTTCATTTTCTCAAAGGCAAAGCAGGATACCCAGGGCTCGGTTTACACCTATCACCATTTCTAGCCACTGGGGGACCATAGGCAGACTGGTGGAACGCATATTAATGTTAAAAAACCTCATAAAGTGAAATTTTCATGCCATGGGACCTTTAACAAACGGTCAATCAAACAGCATATTGAGTTTAACAAACCATGAGTCAAGAAACATTTTATACATGTAGGAAAATTATGTGAGCTTACTTTGGTGAAGAAGAATTTCATGCCATCCAGTGGTTTGTAGAAGGGAGCCAGGACTTTGGGCTGCTGGACAGGGCTGTCTGGTGCGTGAGTCAGCGGTCTGTAGCGCTGGAAAACTACCGTCGGGTCACTCCAGCACACCTCCTTTAGGTGGTAGAAACGTCCTGAACACCACTCATTTCGCCTGGGAGCAAGGTTTAAATTGTGAAGGGACAAAATGTAGACAATAATCTGAAAAAAGTATGCTGATACACCCGACAACGTACCTGTCGTACTCTATGAATACAGCAGGGGTATGCTGGAACAAATCCTTCAGGCTGCTCTGGGGACAGTTATTATACAGATAGGTGTAGACGTTGTGGATGTGCTCAACTGTGGAAGAGAAATTTGCCCCCTCTAACTCGTCCTCAGGTAGTCTCTGCTCCTGGTCATCTGCTTCTGGTTTGACACACCACTTCTTCAGGTAGTTTATCAGATCATCCACTGAGATACTTTGTCTCATTCCTGAAAGAGGGAACAAGACAGTGACTCACAGATTGTCCATTATGTAACGGACTAAACATAGCCCGCAGCAAATATAGGATAACCAATAACTTGAGCTATGAACAACAGATGTACACCATAGAATACATGTTTACCAAGAGCTCTGCTAAACTCGCTGGGGTCTATGTCCACATAACAGACATGAGTCCCCAGCAGGCTGGTGACTTCAGGTGAGGTCAGGTAGACTGAGTTTGGACAGAGGTACTTTCGCTCTTGCTGTTCTCCTTCCATGGGGCGATAGGCTGGTACCCATTCAAGATAACGCAAGAAGTGGTAGAAGGAGGACTTGGTGCTTTTGATCGCTTGTCCATCGCTGTCAATCACCTGAGCTGTGAGGTACTGAGAGTAGCAATGTCTGCAAAAATACAAAAGGTGATTATAGATAATGTTTGGAATAGGTTAATACAAACTTTCAAACCCCTCTCAGCAAACAATGATAAAGTTTCTTTGACAAAATACATTTAATATTTGATCATATAACTTCAGAGATCCAACAACACAATGCTACAATGTATGGCTCACAGCCTCTTCAGTTGAAGTTTAGGCTATGTTCAGACTGCAGGCCTTAATACTCAAATTTGATTTTTTGGACTGACTGTTCACATTATATTTTTCAAATGTGGCCCGCATCAGACTCAAGTATAAACTGGACGCGGCCTGAAAGTGACCCCCATCCGCAAAAGAGTAATACGTCAAACGTCACACGCAGCTTACCTAAATGCTTATCAAACTAAACCCCTGATGTATTGAGAGAACCATGGAGATGTAATCGTTATGTCTTGCTACTAGCTACTGCTAGCTACTAAGCGACAGCCGGCAGTTTGGGAACAGAGACCATAACATTACATCTACGTTACAGGGTTTACAGCATACAGCCCTCAAATGCATTATTAGATAATACAATACAAACATACGTACAAAATCCATTATACAGCTCCAGTAACTCGGGAGAACTGTCATATGAACCTGCAGTGTGCAGTCCCCTGGGTCTGCTGCTACGCGTTCCTTATGCCTAGTTAAATAGCTCTGGATCCGGATATTAGTGCATGTTACAACTTTTAAAACATAATGATTTAAATAAGGACTATTTCAGTGTTCGGACTGGTAAGTTGGAAAAATGTATTTGCTAATATACAGACGCATCTTCCACCATGTAAAGTCTACAGAAAAGTGTAGAATTGTGACGAATGAATGAAATAGAATGGTCACTCTAGAGGGATGTCAGAGTAGGATGAATTTCGATCGGACAGTCTAGACTTGGGTCACATTATTTTTTAAATCCGACCTGTAACCAATTTGGACCACATTTGAAAGTGGCCCAAATCATAACTGGAAAAGATCGGATGCCATGTGACTTGGGCTTTTCACACTGTCTGTCTGATTCTAAAAAATAAAAATCGGATTTGGGTTACTTTGACCTGCAGACTGAACGTAGCCTTAGTGATCTTAATGCAGCTTTATTTATATAGCATATAACAGTAGCTCACGAGATTGGTCAGAGCTAAGAGCAACTAAATCCAGATGAATTAATCCCCAGACTGATCTCTCTGTCGACGTTAAACCCAAACAAAGGCTGATGTGACACTGCTTTTCTCTCGGGGAGAGAATAACATTACTGTCAAAGAATGTCATCGCTTGACCTGAGTAATCACTTACCGGCTACAGTAAAAATGATGGGGATTACTACCTGACCCTGACTAACCCCAAAGCCATTAACCTAGCCGTTCTCCGGCCATTAGGTTTCCTAACCATAACAGACACCTAGTGAATTCACATGCTTCTCAAATGGGACACTCAACAGAACATAACATAGGACTGTGTGTGTGTGTGTGTGTGTGTCTTACCCTGTATCCCAGTTTGTCGCCAGAAGCTCCAGCAATGACATTCTCTGCTGCAAGAGGAGGTGGCCGGGCAGCTGGGCTGTGGCCAGGGAATAAAACTCCTGGCAGGGGTAGTCATCAAGCACAAAGCCCTCTCCTGGATTTTGGTGCCACATTGCACTTTCTACTGACCAGGGACTGGAGGTCTGGGGGAAGAGTAGAAGAAGAGTCTATTCCTTTATATTCATTTACAATTAATATGTAGTATCAGAGTTAATTCCCAAGCATCTGCACCTAAAAACAGGAATAAAGTAAAAACAATTGTTCCTATATTACATGAAGGCAGTCATGAAGAAGTCACACAATGACTGATGGTGTCATGACAAATCCACATTTTATCCCTGCTTGCTGTAGCCCAGGCTAAAACAGGCATCAGGAATGTCTGATGGGTCCCATCAGTCACCTGCTTTTTCTGCTCATCCTAAAAGCAGCTAGTCTTTCTAGTCCTAGTGTGACTCACAGTGGTTAATACCTTAATCCTTTAATCACTATGTTATTCCTCATGATGAGTCACAGTTAGTTTTTAATGCAGCGTGCTTCAGGAAGATTGTGTTCTGCCTCTGGTGTCCATGCAACCGGTAAATATTGTGTCCAACATAAAAGAAATTTCCCACTGGCCCCTTGTATATTTTAACTGGCCCGAAAACAAAAAAGGGGGACAACACTTTTTCAAATTGTTACATTTATTAATCTAATATACAGTGTATAGGATTAATCTAAACAAAAACAAAAAAAAACTATTCTGCATCTACAAATATGAGTTCAGTCAATTTAGTTGGATTTGCATAAATTATAATTATACAGTATTGCTTGTTTTTAATTTACGTTAAAAATGTATTATTATATTAAATATACAGTACAGGCCAAATGTTTGGACACACCTTCTCATTCAATGTGTTTCTTTATTTTCATGACTATTTACATTGTAGATAGACTTTTTTGATAGCGCTGCAAACCCTTGGTGTTGCTTCATGAGGTAGTCACCTGAAATGGTTTTCACTTCACAGGTGTGCCTTGTCAGGGTTAATTAGTGGAATTTTTTCCCTTATTAATAAAAAAAGCAAAGGGTGGCTACTTTGAAGAATCTAAAATATAAGACATGTTTTCAGTTATTTCACACTTTTTCATTCAAAGTTTTGATGCCTTCAGTGAGAATCTACAATGTAAATAGTCATGAAAATAAAAAGGAAACGCATTTGAATGAGAAGGTGTGTCCAAACTTTTGGCCTGTACTGTATGTTATTGTTCTTAAATTATGCAAAATAGCTAATTATTTTCCACAATGAAGAGAAGACATGCTGATTAGACAAATATCAGATATTTAAAGTAAAATTATTTTATTCAAATAACAGCTATCTGGTAACGAGTGGGTTTCCTCTTTGTGTTCATATTGTAGTGACCTGAATATTCCCCAGCTATGTTTACTGGGCTACGTTAAGCGTTCATTTTGAAATGATTGTAAAATTTCCAACAGCACTGGGGAAGCTTACTTTGCAGTTTGCTAATGTTAGCTAGTGATCATTAATGCACCCCGCGTCCCTCCGCCTTAATCCCAGCTTCTAGGCGACTACTTCGCTGGGAGGAGAGTGGACAGCAGCAAACAGCAGTTGCAACTGAGTTCGAGTTGAGGCTGCAGCAACTCATTCATTCATTCATTCAACCTTTATTTATTCTCAAGAGATCATTGAGGGGTGGAGGCGAGGGACCGCGACGTATGCTAAAATTACTAGCTAGCTCCCAGCGAAGGAAGAGAACAGGCAGCAGCTCTGGACTGGCTGGGTTTGAGTTGCTGTAGCCGCTACTTAAGGTCCAAAGCATGTGTGGACTCTTTGTGGTGGGTGCCGGCGGTAGTTTGTTGACGTAAGTGAACTACATTTCTAATCAGCGTTAGATAGTGTTACACCTGACGTTAGCATCAAATTACAAAGAACTGACTCGTGACTTTGATTGGCACAAACAATAGCACTGGCCTGTTCAGGCCAGTGGCTGGCCAATCAACTTGCCCGACATACTGTTTTACTGGCCCCAGGTCATCGGGCCATTGCTTATGTCGAACTCTGCCTTACACCACATATCCATAGCCTTTTATCATCTAGGCTCACAGGTGGGGCTGTCACAACCTTGGTCTGGTCTTTTTGTGCCGGTATAATAGCATTTTTGCAGCATGATTCCTAAATAGCTGAGGTAACAGTTCAGGGATGTCCTTCTCACCAGTTCTTTAGCAGTGAGTGTTTGTCTCTCTTTGCGGATGATGAGACCGTCTCTGACTCCCAGGGTGCTAAACAGCTTCCTCCATCCTTCTACATCGTCATCTGTCTGCACATAGCAGGGGTCCAGCAAGACCCAATCACAGCCTGGTGGAGGAAGAAGTAGACAAGATAAGTATTAACAGGAAAAAGAACAATAAAGACATCTTGTATAAGACATTTAAATCTGACAAACACTAGAAGTGAAACAGGCTAAGGAGATGAGAAAATTAAAGATTGAAAGGACTGCAGTGCAATGTTTCTGTTTTGATATCAGTTAATCATTAAAATGTAGGTATGGCATTTGTGTAATAAGTAAAATCTCACAGGGAAGCTGCTGCATTGCTTCATGGCCAAAAGGTAACACTGTGGTCCTGTAAACCCCTTTAAGATGACATACTGTGATTCTAAGCCTAGCTAGCTACGTAAGCAGTTAGCCTTTGGTGACGGTTGGCTAAAAGCTAAACTATTAGCAACATTTTAATATTGACATGTTTTATTGTGTTAATTGTCAGATTCTCTTTTAGTAGAGCTGGAACAATTCTGAATTTTGATGTACAATTAATTGTCCCAGAAATAATTGCGATAAAAATATAGTTGTCTCTTTCAGTCCAATTTAAAAATATTTATTTATTTATTACGTTTACAAACAAATACAAGTTTTGAATGAATTTTAGGCTACATCTTTTGGTTCTATCACTGTTGCGTGACCCAGATTATGTAAGAACAAAGGTTTTTTCTTTTTTGGGTTGCTCTGCAGTGTAGGCAGTTCTTGACAATGCTAGAATAGCAACGTTTTCTGCAGGAGTTTCCGCTGATATGCATGCACATCTGCATTTGAATTACAGCCAATTAGGGTTGGGTATCGTTTCAATTTTATCAGTTCCGATTCTTTGAGTTCAGGTGCTTATTTTACAGAAGAAAACTTTTACATAATATCCACTTCACCTCAGTTTATAATACCTGTAAATTAATTTCATCCAGTTTAATTTGGTTGCTGTTCTTTATAATTAAATAATAGTCCTTTAATAATCCACACTAAGGTCATATGGTCAAATTTAAATAATTTATTTAAAATTTAATGACCAGAACTTATTTCATTAGTCAATTGAAAACAAACTGTCAAGGAATAAAAAGAACAGCCACTAGATGGCAGACGGGTACAACAACAGCTTGAGTTTCTTATTGTCTTACGAGGTGCACCCGAATGCACCATGAAGTCCCTGGTGGCGCCTACACGCTTTGTCTGTAGTTGTTTACATAACTCACACGGGTGTCTTCAGGGAAGCAGGCAGATTTTTCAGTTTCTCCGTTATCTCACACTCTGGCCATGGCCACGGTGTCTCCGAAAGTCCAGCTGCAGGCTACAGGTAAGCTACTCGGTATCTTTAGCTGCAGACTGCTGCACGTCGATGTTACTACATCTGCTCTTCTCTCTGAGTCTTCCCTCTCCCTGCTCAGCCCATGTCTGTCAGCACGCCGCACAGCGATAGACACAGGAAGGCGTGTTTGCTTCATAGATGATTTTTTGTAAAAAAAGAAAAACACCGCAACAGAAATATGTGTAGCTGACTATTTGTGTAAGCCAGGGCTGTCAAGCAGGCTACCTTCCAAAATGGGATTGGGCGTATTATCTGTATTGTTCTTAAACTGTGCAATGCTGAAATATGTAAGTATTGAACGAGAATCTGAACTCTTTAACCCTAACAATAGAAGCAAACCCTCACATAATCACAAACTACTTTTCTCACAACACACACACACACACACACACACACACACACACACACACACACACACACACACACACACACACACACACACACACACACACACACACACACTTGTGTCTGTTTTAAGCATTGTGGGTTTCTCCATACCAGGCAGTTTCTTTGGCAGGTTGATGTTGCCGTACTCCTCAGAGAAGTGCACCCTTTCAGTGGCCGGGCACAGCAGACCCCTGCTGGTGAGGACGGGTACTGCAAAGTCTGAGTACTGCTGGCTGGAGGAGGAATGCAGTTTGATGAAAACCAAGTAACTCACCACCACTGACTCTGGCTTTGACTGGTGGTGGAATCAGTGGAACGATGGGAAGAAAAGAAAACGAGGCCAACAAGAGAAAGAAAGAGATATTTAAGCCAAATATTATGGGCAATACAAAATCATTTGTGACAGTTGATCCAGTTTATACAATATGATACCTTCCATTTGTTGTTCTGTATTGAAGGGTAGATGTGCTGCTCCAGTAGTTCTTGAGGCTCCAGTTCGTGAACTCCGAGTCTTTTCAGCAGCTCCCGAACCTGCTGACTTTCCAGAGGCTCCACACAACTCAGCAGAGAGGGGTGAACTACATTTACATCCTTGTACAATGCAGACAGAGGGCCTATGAAAAGACAATGCATGAGAGTTGGATTAACACCACCACGAATTTTAGCAAAAAAACAAATGTTAAATGTTTTGAACTTTCCAAAGGCCATATTTGTTACAAGGTAGTTGTACTTAATATTATTGGATTGTAGGTCATATCACCTAATTTTAACTTCAGGAATTCATTTATTTTGGTGAACATTTTAGTTTCAATATTGAGTTTAATGCCTTAGGATACTAAGGCATTAACTAACTTAAACCCTATTGGGTTTAAGTTATTCCAGTCAATTTCATAATTTACATCCCCTTTATAGATCATTTTAAAGCAGATGTTAAGAGAATCCAAAGGCTGCGATTTTATTTTTTATTCATATTAACCCTTTTATGCCATTTTTTCCCAACGTTTGGGTCGCCTAGTTTCCTTGAGTGAAACTGCTTGTACTTTAACCTCAACCCTGTAATGCACAATCAATTTGCCTATGACAGTATTGTGTATGATAAATTATTGCACAATACTGACATATTTGGGGGTGTGCTTTCAGTTCGCCATCATCGAAACACAATGCAGAGACTAATTACTACTATCAGCAGCGGAAAAAAAAAGAGTTTTACCGGGGGCTGTATAGTTAAAAGAAGTAGATCCCCCATTACATGGACAAATAAGAATCTATGCATTATTTATTACATTTACAGTGTTATATCATTATTTTTGGCTTGTTCGTTCCACTTTTAGTACATGTAGCAGCAAACCAACAGTCAGGAAAGTGGCAGCATCTGCAATATTGCTGATGCCAGCTGCCGTAAAACACCAAAAAATGATAGTCATGAAGAAAGCCTCTGATTGGCCAACACACTCACCCCACTGCATTCTGGGAGTCAAGATGGCCAGGCTAATAGTAAAACAATACTCTTTCATAAGAAAAGAGGAATAAAGAAACCGTTCAGATGTGGATATATATTGTTCTGGAATTATTGTGCAGTCTCCGAAAAGACACTGCAGTTCCAGACTGGATTACTACACTGCCTCACCGTATTGGCATTATGGACAGCCATAACTAACATGTTACTGTTTTTACCTTCATCAAATCGCCTGAAAACAACACCAGACGGATACAGTATAACCATACAGAGCTCTACAAACATCAGACCGCTCGCTTTCTGTTCTTGGCTGATATATATACGACATAGCGCTGCATAAATTAACCAGCGGCTAGCGGACATTTAGCAAGCAGCTTAATCCGACAAAACACCACAATAAATTTCAGCCTGCATGCAAGTTTAAAAAAAAAAAAAAAATATTCAAATCCCAAAATTGAAATCTAATAACTACCAATCGATTGAACATTTGAATATTCGGATCCAGCCCTAGACATTAGTGTTGCTCATGTGAAGCACTAAAGTGATATGATAAAGAGTGTTTAGGTAGAATACAGAAAAAAAAGCAGAATACATTTCAAGTCCATAAGCCCTCTGAGTTACTTATAAAGACACCAAACCACCTAGGCTACATGACTATTAAGGCCAACAAACTGCAATGGCAGGATGCTTACATCAGAGTGTGAAAATCAATTATTCATGCTTGGCATTCTAAACCTCTGCTTTGGGTACCGTTTTTGAATGTGATGACGCACAACATGGGGGGAGGTGGGCATGTTTTGATGCTGGGCTGTATGTCTGGTTATTCTTAGTGAGAGGTGAAGTTTATCATACACCTACTTCGCTGCCCTAAATGTCTATGAATGTGCTGACTTCTAAGAGAGCAGACACAGCTGTTAAAGCAGGTCATTTCAGAAAGAAAAAAAAAAAAGTCTGTTTCTATCACTTCTCAGACACTGGAAACTTAGGTTTTACAGTCTGCAATACCATGTCAGTTTATCGGAGTATGTAAGGCCCATGTGTCAAACTCAAGGCCCGGGGGCAATTTAGGTTCACAACTAATATTGGCCCGCCTAGCTGTGCACAACACCAAAAAAGTCAGTCACACTGTAATTATGTGACACTTAAAGAAGATTTTGGAAGATTTGCTGACTTTGAGCCTCAGAAATTCCCCCACAACCTGAGAGTTTACATATTCAGGCTGTGAAACAGGTTCAGGTGTGGTAGCCTGCTTTTAAAAAAGTAATTTTTGTTTTTCATGTTTTGCTAAATTCTATGATGGCCAAGACCTTTTTTTGCTCACTTTTTTAGGGCTTTATGTCGACCAAAATGTATGTGAGAAATCTATATGAGAAATGCAATCAAACAGCCAAAGATAATTGACATTTTCAGTTAAATAAAAGCATGTCAGTAAACTATACATGTCTGGCCCTTATTGTGATTCTCATTTTTCAGTGTGGCCCTTAATGAAGTTCAGTTTGACACCCCTGATGTAAGGCCAATTGTACAAAATAATTTATTAATATCATGAATTCCCATCAAAACTTTCAGTTTCTGCAAGTACAGTATTTCACTGCTGAGATGGAAAGGTGTTACATTTTCACCTCTCACCATCAACAAGGTGACCAATATTTGTCTATTTTGTTTTTCTACATCAGCGTATCATATTATTCGAAACTGGAAACCTGTGAAACTATACTGGCCTATATTCTGACTGATTTTCTTCCTCTTTTTGTTGTCATGGTTGATTTAGCACTTGTAATCAGGAGGCACATGCACATATATAAATTCTTAGCAGGTGCTGGGTAATAATTATCTGAAGATAAGATAAACGCATGCATGCAAATTCAATTCTTCATATCCCTGTATACTGTTTATTGGACCTATTTTTAGCAATGTTGCAGTATCCTGAGATCTTAGCAATTCATTTGGTGATTAAAACCGATGTCTAGCCTCCTAGGAAAATAAAACATTTTAAATGTACCCACGTGTACACACACACACACACACACACACACACACACACACACACACACACACACACACACACACACACACACACACACACACACACACACACACACACACACACACACACACACACACACACATCCAGGTGTACCCTTAGATCTATGTTGAAATGTAGAATAAAAGAAGGATTGGGAACAAGACAGTCTATTCAAAAACATACACCATCTTAATAAAATCCTTACAAAAACAGGAAACATCTTTGTGAGAGAAAATAGACACTCAAACTTATTTGCAATGAAATTACCAAGACATGTCATAGATATGATATTTACTAAATAAATAACTATATTATAATAAAACTATAATAAATTATAGGATCAATAATGAAGCAAATTACAGCAGTGCATTCATTAGCAAATATTTGATGGTGGCCATACTGCATGCTACTATTCACATATCACAAGGTTGTAATAGCATGGGTTTAATAAGTGATGGCAAGTATCTGGCGCTATCATAGATATATACGAATGCAAAGTTTCTATCAGTCTTACAGGAAAATGCCCAAAATATCTATTACACACACTGCATTCTGTCAGCAGTTATAATCCATTGTGTTCTGCCATTATTTGAAGCGACATGGATTGACTTTCCATAAAATTTCTCTCCCTCTCCCTCGCCATCCCTTTCCTTCTTCCTCCCTTCAACACACCTGAATGGATGCCTTCCATTAGCTCCCTGGCCATGGCTGTGGTTACTGTGGTAACATCGGATCCCCGCAGGTATTTAACTCCTAGGTGAGTGAGCAGGGAGGAGGGTGGTGCAGGGCTCAAACCCGGATGGAGATAGGACAGAGACAGATGCCTTTCTAGCTCGTCTCCGCCAATCACGTCACGGATCACGGCGTCGTGACAGACGGCCACTTGGGAAGGCAGCTTGTACACAACCTTACCATCTGGAAGAGAAAGCATAGAGAGAGGAACACTCACAGGGTTAGATACAATGCTTTTCATTGCTAGTACACAGAAATTAAACTCACAGCATTGGTATACTAGAAATATTTTTGTTTTGCTTATGCTGTTTTTGTGAGATTGTAAAATTTCACAAGCTGCATGTATGAGTAATACCTGAGCTGAGTGTAGGCAGGAATGCCTTGCCCTTGAGCATCTGAATAATCTTCCCAGCAACAGGCTTGAAGAAGTCCAACACCTCGTCAGGCAGGGGGATAAACTGCAGGAACTGGGAGAGGCCCTTCAGCCCCTTGAACTCTGGGTGATCCTGGAATAAGCAGAAAACAGAACACTGGTTTTAACAAAGACAATAGCCAAGGGCTGAGTGATATTAGTTGTTATTACTGTATTAACACCAGCAACCCTATAGCACATACTCACTGGCTTCAAGACCAGCCTTACCCAAGGACACTACACCTGATGGAACAACTAGGTCCTTCAGCAACTAAAGTGGAAGGGGGTGCCAGGTGTCACCACCTGGAGGTGTCGTGGGCCTATCAATAAAACTAATGGCCGCTAGTGAAGCATTACGCTCCTAACCTCACTTAAGGAATGATAGCCGATTGCAATAAGGGAATGTAAAACCCTATAAGCTCAACTGACTGATCTGCTGGATAAAACCAGTGACTGCTGTGAAAGTACAGCTTTCAGGAAGACACAATCAAAGGCCTTGCTAACATTGACAAGACGGCTCACGTAATTGGGGGGTGACTGTAACCAGGGAACCTACACGGCTTCTTGATGAGAATTGGAATCTGAAAATAACACAATTGAAGCAGAACATAGATTTCTGGAAGACTCTCCCACTGTCACTAGTCGGGAGAGTAAACGCCATTAAGATGGTGGTTCTCCCACGATTCTTACATCTGTTTCAGTCGATCCCATCATGCATTCCACAAAGCTTCTTTAAGAAATTAGACTATTATAATTCCCTTTGTCTGGCAGTACAAAGCGGTGCGTATAAAAAAGAAACATCTATGTACAACAAAAAAAGAGGGGGGCTTTGGTCTCCCAGATTTCAGATGCTACTACTGGGCTGCACATTTAAACACGCTGGCTTTCTGGAGGAGTGGTAAATCCATTGAGAGCATGGTTGGAGATCCCCCCAGCCTGGCTTTCTATAGAACAATCAGCCTGCTGCGGGACCTCTCTCCCGGCCCTATTGAACAGCCCTGTTAAGATAAACAAATCTTTATACGGAGGGAACTTTCTAGTACACAACTCTTTGAAAGTCTGGAAGCAGATTAAATTGTACTTGAAAGCCCCAGACATGTTCATAGACAGCCCTTTCTGCGACAACCATGCCTTTAAACCTTCAGGGACGGATCCTGCGTTTGCTCTATGGAAGGAAGAAGGAGTGGAATGTTTGAGGGATTTGTATCAGCGTGGGCACTTCATGTCCTTTGAGCAATTAATGAACAAATATAGTCTCCCAGCCTCTCATCTTTTCCGATATCTACAAGTCAGGCATTTTATAAAGTCTTGCTTGTCTACACTTGCAGACATACAAGGCATGACACACTCGAAAACATAACTAATGTTCAGCCAGGCAGAAAAAGGAGCAGTGGCAATATTATACCAGTCATTGATCAACCATGCAGCACCCAGCACAGATAGGTTAAGAACTGAGTGGGAGACAGAACTGGGAATTCCCCTCACTGAGAAATTTTGGGATTCATGTCTTATGAACATTCATAGGTGCTCAGTGAATGCGAGACACAATCTAATACAATTTAAAGTAATACACAGGTTGCATTACTTGAAAGTAAAAGTAAGCAAGATGTATCCCAGCGTATCAGCATTTTGTAAGAAGTGTAAAAACCAAGAGGTACCCTCACACACCAATTTTGGACATGCCCTAACTTCCACTCATTCTGGTCTTCTGTATTTGATTTCTACTCAAAAGCCTTCAACAAGCAGTGGATACCGAACCCCCTTGTGGCCATTTTGGGGTCTACAAATGACATTGCTTTGAACTCTGGCAGGGACAAATGGCCAGTGTATCTGGGTACGGTACTGGCTAAAAAACTTATATTGCGATTTTGGAAGTCGGATGCTGCCCCTTCATTTGAGATGTGGTTGAGAGAGCTGGGTGAAGTCCTCCACTTAGAGAGGATCAGATTCATGATTGCAGGGAGGGAGAATGCGTTTGATAGGGCATGGGGACCGGTCTTGGAACACTTAAGGGGTCTGAGGGAGAAAACGGAGTGATGAGGGGTCACTTATATTGATAATGCAGCATTAGCGGTTTCAAAGGGAATTTTTCTTATCTCGTTTGACTCCTGGTTTTACTTTTTGGTCTCTTAGTCTTGATATATTCCTACGGTGCCTCATCATTATTGTATTCAGAATCCGCCAAATAATTACAATTGTAAGGTCTTGGTTTACTGCTTATTGTTATTGATGTTATTTTGTACGAATAAGAAAATGTAAAAAAATGTTGCTTGTATGAACAAATGCAGTCTGATCCCAATGTTGATCTGCAATAAACATACTTTCAAAAAAAAAAACATTGACAAGACCCTACTTCAAGGGAAGTCAGAACTTTGGTGCCTGCAGTTTGGATTGCTCCCCCATCTCATGAGGCCTCTGACGATCTATGAGGTTCCATACACCAAAGTTGAGAAGCTGAACAGAACAGACAGTACATTCATCAAGAAATGGCTTGGAATCCCAAGCTGCCCTCAAAGGGGGGAGGGTAAAAGTGGAAGGAGGTGCCAGGTGTCACCACCTGGAGGTGTCGTGGGCCTATCAACAAAACTAATGGCCGCTAGTGAAGCATTACGCTCCTAACCTCACTTAAGGAATGATAGCAGATTACAATAAGGGAATGTAAAACCCTATAAGCTCAACTGACTGATCTGCTGGATAAAACCAGTGACTGCTGTGAAAGTACAGCTTTCAGGAAGACACAATCAAAGGCCTTGCTAACATTGACAAGACCCTACTTCAAGGGAACTTAGAACTTTGGTGCCTGCAGTTTGGATTGCTCCCCCATCATCTGATGAGGCCTCTGACGATCTATGAGGTTCCATACACCAAAGTTGAGAAGCTGAACAGAACAGACAGTACATTCATCAAGAAATGGCTTGGAATCCCAAGCTGCCCTCAGCAATATCGGCTTGTATGGGAACAGGGCTCTCGAACTGCCTATCACTAGCCTTACTGAGTAATACAAATGCTACAAGGTAAGGCTCGACATTAACGACCCTGACCTGGGACCCAGGTGTCACCATTAAGCCCTTGTGAGTTGTCGCAGCCCTATCAACGAAACACCAAGAAAGGAGTAGCCACTGGAATTATTATTTGAACAAAAGCAGTAGCAAATTATGCTGAACTTACGTACATATGACCTATAAGATACTCTTCTTCAATGTCCTCTTGCCTTGTCCTAGTTGAATGCTTTATACAACTGGTTCTTCTCTCTAGTTTGCTGCATTCTACTATATTATATTTCTATTTTATTTTATTGTTAATGATCAGGTTTCCTGTCAGTAACATCTCATCATGATCTCATTTGATCTCTTAGTACATTTTCTTAGTAAATTACTAGATATATAGTAAATACTGTAGATACAGTATGTTCTTACAGTGAAGACATCCATGGCCTGGAGGAAGAGTTGTGGTATCTCAGATCGAAGCGACTGGTTCCATGAGCTGTCTCTGTCAACATCTTCACGAGAGGAAGGGATGTCGAAGTCACCTAAGAAAGAGTATCAACTGAGAGTCAGATTTCTTCTTCATTAAACGAAACGTGTCTCCATTAATGGATAGCTTTATAATTCAAAACTCTATTCTCACCTTGGATGATGAAACGGAAGCCAAAACTGCGAAGGGGCAGGTAAGCAAAGACAGGCTGTTTCTGCGGCTGGCATACAATGTCACTTTCTGTAACGTTGCTGTCAAGCTGGAAAGCCAGGGCAAGCTCGGTGGACTCAACATCCTCTTTGATCTGAAGCAAAAACAGATCAATGTCAAAATAGACAGCTTACAAACAATATTACAGAAATATTGTTTGGGCCTGTTAAATGGTTGTTGGGGAACTAGCACAGAATGTCTCAACATATTTTCTCACTCAGATTCATTTCTTCTCTTACATAACCTGACAGATGGTAACTGGTAGCTGCTTATGGGAAATGGAACGGTAACGTTGAAGAAGAGGGGCAGGGATTATAGAGTCATTTCAGACTGAAAGATCAAGCGTGCCAAAAAAGTGAGTTTTCACGACATCTGGCAAGACGCAGAGAGGGAAAGACTTTTACGGAGCAGAACGAGGAACAGTTATATAGTGCCAACACAGGAGCACGTCAGAAAAATGCAAAGCTACAGTCATTTTTATTCATTTCCCAGGAAGGATGGAATTTAGGAACAGATGTCCACTTCTTGTTCTGAGATCTAGATATTATACGCATGCCTGAAAAGAAAGCAAGAGAATGAGATTTGAGATGAGATGTGTTTCTGCATTACCTTCTTGGGCTGCACCATAGTTTTGACCACTAGCCAGCGCTCAATGCCATCTGTGTGCTCCACCTCTAACACATTGTGACTCAGATCTTTCCGAGTCATTGTCACAAGACGCTTCTCACTCTGCAGGGAAACAGACGCGGATGTATAAAAAACAGATGATTCTTCATGGCTTGTTTTAGGATTGAAACAATGATGGAAACTATGTTTGTTTGCAAAAATACATGTCAGCAAAGGTGTTAATGCAAGAGCTACCTGATTGTAGATCGAGATGGAGCGCAGGCGGTGCAGGAAGAGCAGCAGGGATGGGTGCACGTCCTGAAACAGGTTTCTGGTCTGATGGCTTTCGGAGCGTAGAGGAAGGTAGATCTTAGTGGTCCACCTGATAAGAAAAACAATATACAGTGATGTAGTTAGAAAACTAGTAGTCTCGATTTGCCAGATCCACCTCCGTTCTCTGACCAGCCTCTGGTTTTCCTCGAGACCGCAGAGGGTGAGGGGTGGGAGAGGTTTGTTGTTCTTGTTCAGTTGTGTGTTATGTATGTTCAAAAGATATAAAAAAAAAAAAGTTTTAGTTGTGCGAGAGAAAACTTACGACAGATAATCTAGCTAGCTGTCTGGATTTACCCTGCAGAGATCTGAGGAGCAGTTAACCATAGTCCTCATAAATCTACCAGGGACAATATTTCAAACAAATGCCATATAGCATCTGCTAAACATTGCAAAACCAATTTTGCTTGGATATGAAAGACATTCATGTGGCCATGCCAGTTTTTCCCTCACCAAAATGTAGCCTGACTTTGGAGCGTTTTTGAACCCCCTTTCCCGACAAGCTAGCATAGAATAGTTGGCACCAATGGATTCTTTAGTTCACGTAGTTTCATATGATACAGACAGACATTGATTTTATGATCGGATTTTATGAATCGATATTGGATCATTCAAACGAAAATCTATTTGAATCGGAATTTTTTGTTTTTTTTAAACCCAGCCCTAGGAAATGCAGCGTGTGAAGCTGGCATATTTTCACATCCTACACCTTATACAGGCATAAATAATAAATTGATGGCTGAAATCCATTTAGCTGCTTCAGTTATTGTGCATACTGGCTTACTGTCACAATGCCATGGCTTACTGTGACACCTGAAAAGAACCGAGCCATCGAAAAAGTTATTTTTAACATCTGTGCTTTTCCCTTACTATGACCAGTCAAAGCCTACTGTTTATCAATCATCCAACCTGTGCTGATTCATGTCCTTCAGCTGTGAGTCTAGAAGCTTCTCATCTTCAGTCCAGTGGGGGAGGATGTATCCCATGGGGCCGCAGGTCTTGTCGAAGCGCAAGTGGAAGCCATTGGAGTGAATCTCCGGACGGTCTGTGACTTTGAACACTGATTTGAAGCCGATGCCCTTTTGACCTATGAGAAGTAGAACAATCAGGATCATAAACGGACCATGTTTAGACAAGGTCATGTTTTCTAACTTCATAGTATATCCTCTGGTGACAAAGGCTTGGACATTTCAAACAATGAGCCTTGACTTTCTGAGCGCCTTCAAGGCATCATGTAAATACTTACCTATGTATCCATATTTGTGTTTGCCCTTGGTGCTGCGACCCACATCACAGATGGCCCTGATGTTCGTCTCCTGGAAGCCGATCTCATTGTTGAGAACGGAGATGCTGTCTCTCTCCACCACAAAGGCCAGCGCTGGAATGACACCAACTTCTGATGGGTAACTGTTGTCATCAGCATTCTGAAAAATGGAAACAAAGAGGTTATAATAAGTCATTTTTAGACATACTGTATTTCAAATTAAACTATGACATGAAACTCTGGATAGCCATCCTCAGAGTCAATACAAATTTCAAGTGGCTTTTTACTTTTACAATATATTAATCACACTTGATCAAAAGATTTAAAAAATGTGATTCTTTAATCAGTAGTAAGTATAATATATTTCTTCAGTTCTTTTGAGCTCTCTTTGTTTGCTAGACAATCTTTTAACTTGGGAGTGGCGCAATATTCACAAATTTGACTTACAATAAATGAACAAAAATACACAAGATCAAGCATCATCTTTCAGGGTGTAAATATTAGGAATCCACCTGAATGAGTTCCAGGACAAAGTGTGTGTCTTTGCTGTAGAGTTCGGTGGAGAGGCGGTCTAAACTGCGGCCCAGCCTGTCCTGTTGGACCTGCATCAGCTTCTGGCCTTCAGCGGTCAATTCCACACCAATACCAAACTCATTCTTCCTGTCAGAGAAAAAGGAAGATACAGAAGAACAAAGTATAGATCAGCTATACATTTAGGGAGCCTTACTTGGCAAAACCAAATCATGATACTTTGGTGGACATTGCGTAGGAAATTGTAAAGGAGACGAAATGTGAACAAACCTAATGTCCTCAATGATGGCTTTTTGGAAGCCTAATGTGGTCGTTGATTGGCAGCTGGCAGCATCCATTTCATCAGAATCAGACATTTCTGACTGTTCCTCGTCCGGGCTCCCTTCAGCTTCACTGCTGACGTCTGATGTCTCTCCGTTAGGCATTGAGGACAACTCATACAGCTCCTCTTCATCCTCTATGTCCTCAACCACTACGTCTTTCTCGCCATTGACTATAAGTAAAAATAAATTGCAATCAAATGATAGAAAGGGAAACTGGTAGAGTCCTTATACATTATGAAATGAAAATGTACATTGCTGTGGTGGAGTACTACTTTCAATCACCTTGTTGTAGGCTCTGGTTGAGATGGGAGGAGGCAAAGCTGTTGTCCATTGTGTTATCCTCAAGATAATCATCTTCATTGATATTTAGAGCTGACAGACTGATGGTCTCAGAATCTTTCAAATTAGGCTGAAGACAAGAAAAAAAGAAAAGGAAATTAGAAGCCAAGCCATCATCATGCCAATCATCATATGTTTGCTTTGTTTTACATTAAACATACAGTGTGCATAAGATGCAGGGGTAAGCTGATTTAACTATTCAATCACTGATGACTAAAGATGAATAACTAAGGACAGGTATGCATATTACTCTTTTAATCAATTAGGATTGAGTTTGATAGCATTTTATCCAATCTGAATATAGTATAGAATCTGATTTCAGTGTTACAACTTCAAATCTGAATCCAACTTGAAAATTACATAAAATAGAACTCAAATCATTGCAAAAGACATTTTCTCTGTCATTATGAACTAGGGCTGCTCGATTATGGAAAAAATAATAATCACGATTATTTTGGCCAATATTGAAATCACGATTATTTAACACGATTACTCATTAACATTTGGATATAATGGATAGTGTCCTGGGTATAATCTGTTAGTGTCCTTTATCTCATAGAAAGAGTCTTTGGATCAGAATAAAATCTGTTTTACTACTGTGAGTTGGTTCAGCTTTACAGATATCACACATAACGTTACACAGCTAATGAACAGTTCCACAGACATAACACAATGTGCATCTCACATCACATGTTCACTCACTATGACCACTACTACTGTCATTACGAAACATTGTGCCAAAATATCAACAATAATGTCGCCGTCAGTAGGCTTATTTGCTAGCTAACCTTAGGAAAAATCCAGCACATAGACGGTACCTTAGATTAACGTTACGTGAAACAGGTGATTTAACGTCCCTGCTCATTTACATACAGTTTAACAACAAAACTAAATGCTGAGGGAACATTACTATGTTTTTTCATGTTGTTTTTGAGCAGTATGCCTATGCACCCCCACTAAGCTGGAAAAAGTTTTAAACAGTAAGTGAATACAGCGTGTCGGGGGAATAGGGGCAAAGGCAGAAGGACCGCAGGGTTAGCTAACGTTAGCTGTCCCCAGACAACTGAGTTGGTTTTGCCTTTTTTTGCTCACCAAACGCTGCTGCCATCTTTACTCGCGCTGAGTTTTTAAATTCCAGCGGATGATATGCACACGACTTGCCTCCCTGACTGGCTTCGGGAGGGGCGGATGTGCGCATACGCGTGTCATTCAGAACACAAGACAAAATAAGAGTGTTCTTGCAAAACGGAACATGGCAAAATAATCGTTTTTTTCTCGATTATACTATTTTGGTGATCGTTGGGAGCCAAAATCAAAATTCAATTAATTGCACAGCCCTATTATGAACATTTATTTTACTAAAGTAGCATAAGATATGAAATGTTGATTAAGTATCTGGCACATGAAAATAACATATTGCATAACATGTTGCATATTGACTTTGGCAAACCTCATTTTTCACAAGCAACTTTCTTCAAACACTCCTAGGTCAAGATTCAGAACTATCAAACTGATAAGCTTAGACTATTGGTATGACATGAACAAAAGCTTGACTGGGAGGATACAACTACTAGATCGTTTTTACTAGAGAAGGCCTATCACTTGGTTTGTATTGTGGGAACCACAAAACGTTCCGCTCGCGGTTGTACAATGATGTAACAAAGTGAATGTTCTTCCCTCACAAATGATATTTGGCTGAGTACAGACACCAGCTGCAGAGATTCATTTTGGCAAGTGGTCAAGTTCCACGTGGAATTAACGTTAATTGGTGACAGCTGATAGGATCGTGTCATGGCAACGTTTGATGTTTTAACCCGTCAAGCAACGTTTAGTGCAGCAGTAGTATTACACTAACCAGAGATCACTTGCCAGTTACACTGGGGCCAATTCTTTCTCTGTTTATTTCATTGATGCTGCTGCTGAGAATGTAAAAAAGATAACTTCCTATAGATCACATTACTGTTTTCTCCCAAGAAAGATGTACTGTAATCAACACTGTATAAGTTTAGAGCAATATATGTACAAGGTCCAAGCACAATAATTGCACCGGTGTTGATATTTGTCAGTTTCAAATAGGATTCATCCAATCCAATAGAGTACTGTTTTTCTATTTTTTTCGACTTGTATTCTGACCTTGGCCTGTTCCACAGGTGCTGTTTGTGTGTTGCAGCTTTGGATCTGTTGTGGGTTCAGTTTTTTCTGGTAGTCTTTGATCCAGTCTGTGATGCCCAGGAGGATACCAAGCCGATGCAGACAGTTCATGTGCCTCAGGTCAGACTGAGCTACAGTGATCAGGACCTGTTTAGACTTGGCCTGGCCCAAGACAAGCGAGAAAGGCTCCAGAAACACCTGGAAATCAAAGTCACACACAAGAACATACACATCATTTCTTAATTAGAGTTACAACCGGAATGCACTTCTTTCAACATAGGTTCGGTTATTAATTATGTACAAATAAAAAACATGATTGTGATGATAAAGGATTACAATGATAGCTGTAATCCTGTGTCTGATGTAAAGGCATGCCAAGGCAAGTTCATTTATAGCACATTTCAGCAACAATTCAAGGAGGGCAAGGCAATTCAAAGTGCTTTACATAAAACATTAAAAACAATTAAAAACATTAATTAAAGAGAATAGAAAATTAAAACAGGCTAAAATAAAGAAGATAGTACACAGCAACTCAAAAAATTACCAATATTTCAAAAAGCTGATGTATCTATCTGACCTGACTGGCTTGCTGGAAAAGTCTATGGAATGACAACTGTAAGACTGATAAACAACCACATCCTTAGCAATTTGGTTGAGCAGATTGAATTCACAGGCTAAAGCCCTCTTTTGGACAAGGACGTATTAAAATGTTGTGCAACCTTTCACTAATGTACAAGGGAGATCGTACCCGCTCACCAAAGTTACATAGTGCGAGAACAGTGTTCCGGACGTGGAGTGGGAATGACAGAAGCACCATTCAAGCTGTTATTTAAAGGTCCAATATATAATACAGTTACTGTAATAAATCCAAAAATGACCTGAATGCATCATCAGATATTAAGGAAACATGCTAAGTTGAAATACTATCTTTTCTGACAACAATGCTAATGTCAGTATTTTCTCCTTTTGAAATTTCCGTTCCGTGACGGAATTTCTGTTTGCGTTTTGGTCTGTGTGTTGTTATCAACTGCCCAGTTTGACAGCCAGGCCAGGTTACCAGATATACCTGTAAAAACGTAAACCCAGCGTGCTACAGCTTTAACATTACTACAGCCATGAAAGCAGCAAACAAACAAACCGGATAATAGATAAATTTAACCTGACCTAAAAAAAGAAACCGGCATGTTTCTAACCGTTGCGTGACCAGAGACGTAACAAACCCCGGGTAAATATTGGAGATGCATTTGAAAGACGGAGACAGCTTAGAGCCCCAAAGGACGCCGAGTTGGCCAATTTTCTCCTGAACAGGTAAGCATTAGCTTCAGGCTAATTTATCATGGCTACAAGGGATGGGCATTTTATGTCATTTCAACATTTGTGTACTCACACTGAATTATATAGCTAGAGTACCCGTTGGGGACTCGCAAAAAGAATTGAGACACAGCCAGTAAAGTGATCCCGACTGGTCCTGGCTAACGCCGCCATGCTAATCCTGCTAACGTTACCGAAGGACCAGGCAAGAGGGCCACGGCTGTTTACAACATGTAGCCTGTTCAGCGGCCGTAGCCGACAATGGTGAGTTATTTGAAACCAAGAAAGGGGGGATGTAAATTGGGAAGAGATGATCGTGAGTTTGCAGTGTGTTTAGCGATTGTTTCCTGTAATACTTAAGACAATAAAGTGTGTTCAGTCGGGTGGAGAGGACGGCAAGGTAGTGGTATTTTTAGCGGTTCCTACCGTAGCTAATTCTAAGCCGAGGAAGTGTGTCGGTCAGTCGGGTGGAAAGGACGGCGAGAGGGTTGTATTTTTAGCGGTTTCTACCGTAATTCTAATCCAAAAAAGTGTGTCTGTCAGTTGGGTACAGAGCTCCACGTGAGCACGGGCTTTTATGACTGTCAATATAGCCAGTATCTAATGTTAGCTATTCTGCTGTGCTGTGAAGTAATGTCTGGCTATGTGAGACAAGCTTCTAACAACATTGTGGATACTCCTTCAGCGCGCTTTGGATGAGGGTCTGGCAAAGTGAGACTATGGAAGCTGCGGTCTCAGCCTGGCAACCTCCGTGAACTTCGAGTCTGGGGAGGAGGGGGCGGGGGAGACGACTCTCTCCAGTATTTTGAATTTGTACTGCAGTAACTATTTTAAACACTAGCTGACAGTATTACATATTACACCTTTACGGTTAAAAAAATGCAATGTTGCTTAAAGGAGCCATGGAATAATTCTAACAACATCCATGTGGACTGTTTTCTCCCACTATCTTTATTCTAAAATCCAAAACACACTTCACCATAACCCCTTTCTCCAGAAATAACATAAGGTATATGATTTGATCCTACAATTTACTGTGACTAACCTGCTGCAAAAGAGCCTGGCAGATTCTGGTGGGGATTCTTGTCAAACATGCCAAGAGGAATTTGGCCACTCTGCTGTAACATGACACATCCTCTTCAGACTGGGACAAATCTAAGGAACACAAACCTTATTTTAGTAATGATGACACAATCATGCTGCATTTTAAATATAATGGCTTATGCTAGCTTTAAATATTTCCTTTCTAAGAAGCAAATTAGAAAGGCATTAAAAGGGAATTTAAAAGCAAGTAATTAAAAGTAAACTTAAAATCAGTCCTGCATCACTACCTTCTTTGCCCACAGCTGCTGCCAGGGAGCTCTGCATGTGATTGGCCAGGAGGGCTGTGGGAGCATTGACGATCCCATCAGCTACTACCATGGACACAAGGTGGCCAGCTGTGCTGATGGAGTCGAGGGCCATCGCTGCACTGGAGAAATGCTTGTCTCCTGTGTGCGTGGTGATCCTGAGGAGCAAACCTGGTGTCACCTCCAACGCTGCCAGGCCTGTATTAGCTGTGTTGCAAGTATAAAAAATAGAAAAAAATCCTCAAAAAGAATTTTAAATGTTCATTAACTACAATTTTCTTTCTTTAATTTGGCATGTTTGAGGAACATTGAACACAATAAAAATTTCACTGCACAGGACGAGTAGATTTCCTAGAGACCTACCTGCATTTCTTTCAATGAAATCTTTGAGGGAGCCATGAAGGGGTTTGAAGATCAGCTCCCATTGGCTCCACTCACTTAAATCTTCTAGCAGAGGGCAGGAGAGCAAGCTGGCCAGAGCGTGCGCCTTGGACATCTCACCTAGCCGTCCCACTGATCCACACCCACCTTCAACACTGTTCATGGGAGGGATAAGGGAGACAAAACTTAGTTGTTCAGTTACTAGAAAAATATCTTGTAAACCAACTGACACATGATGCAGTGTTTTGGCAGATGCAAAAACTTTTGTTGGACCCGACCACGCAAAACTTTGTTGTTAATTTCTTCCCAATTTCAGATCACATTCCTGCTGGACCATACATGGTCTTGCCATGTACTGGGCTGGGTCTCCACCTAGCCTTGTTGATTCAACAGATGGAGCCATTAAAAGGAGCATTCTACATTGCTCACATACCAAGATTATTCATAATAGAAGTACTGTACAGCCTGTGAAAGCAGTTGCAATGTGTCTTCTATGGCTCTAGAGCGACCTAATCAAAGTTTGAAAAAATAACCCTGATGATGTCCTAGTGATGTCATCAAGGTTATCTTAGCATGTAACATGAAGCCTGTCTGTCTGACAATACACTACTAACCTTGAATTGCTGTGTTTGGCAAACAGGGCTGACTCGTAGTAGACCTGGCTCTGTCCTCCTCCATTCAGCCCTCTCTGGCGTTGGACCAGGCCAGCCAGCATTTGCAGAGTGCCGTAGCCTAGGTCACGACTGTCCCGGACCCGGTAGTGGGATCTCAGTGCTGACTCAATGTGGGAGAGCTGAGAAAAGAAGGGTGAACGTTGATGTTACTCTCACCTTCTAGAACATTTATTTTACAGGTAGATTATATACAGCCATCCCCCATCCGAGGAGGTCAAAACTTTGTTTGCCTGTAAACCGGGTTGATGATCTGGGTTTTGTAGGGAAGATTTTGGGATATTGGGCCTTTACGGTATAATCTCCCGAAGATCTCAGCTGCTGTGCTGTGTTGTCTGACTGAAATTACTTTTTGCGGTTAACTGATAATCATCTATTAGACTACATATATTTGTCCTTAGATGACAAAGAAATCATAACAAATGCTAGGTCAATAGAAAACCATAGCTATAAACCTACTATAATGTAAACACAGACTTATGATGACGTGTGGGATCAAGGGAGTTGTTGTCTTCATTGTTAACCACCACTTGATTAAATGTATCTATTCAAGGAAAAGTTAATCTATTAAAATGTATGAAGACTGCAGACGTCTGGATGGCCACTGTACTATTTTGGCCAGACCCAGCCGCCTGGATCTGATATGTTACCCAAACTTTCTGTTACTGCTGTTACCGTCGTTAGCACCCAGCGCTGGGGTTTGTACTGGCTAGGTTCAGGTTGCTGTAGTTGGGCTGGGAGCTAACTGTGGATGTGTCCCCGGGGCTTTTGTCCACTCTTATCCCGACTTCTAGCGGCGGGGAGTGAGACAGACTGATCAAAATGCACTAGCTGGCTAACTTAGCATTAGATTAGACGACTACCCATACAGCTAACGTTACTTGGTAAAATGTAATCGTATATTAACAGTGCTCAAAACAATCATACTAAAAATAACAAACTAAAAACGTTATTGTAACCTTATAACGTTACGGTAAGATTTAATCACCAAGCATTAACATGAGCCACTTGTCAAGGTAGCACATTGTAGTAAGCTGGATCGTATTGAAATATCATTTTAATAAATTGGCCTCCTCATTATTATCATGTTGCAAAGTGGCATGTAATTAGTGTATGTTTTGGACAACTTTGTGTGTGTCTTTAAATGACTCACTTCTTCTGGATCAGTGGATGTTATGTCACCACACTGTGTGATGAACTCAAACACGTCTTGTCTGGTGGGTCTGAAACCACTGCCCACAAGTTCCATGCTGCCACTGCTCAGAGGCAAAGTAGACCCCAGTGTGTCCTGCAGGAGCTGCACACAACCAGAGACAAAAAACAGGATGAATTTGTATCATATTACTGTGGCAAAAACAGGAGATGTTTTCAAGGGCTGTTAAATGCCTTAGATCTATATTTCACAGAATCTGAGAGTTAGAGTAAACGGTTTTAGAGATGGAAAAACTTTTACCTGAATGTGTTTAACCAGGTACTCCAGAAAGTTGCCTTGCTCTAAAGAGAGGAAATTGTTGACCTGGAAGTGTTTGGTCAACTTCCTCTCCAAAGAGGCCATGTGGGCCAAAGTGATGGCTGTGTGCTGTGAGGACAGGCTGTCTTTAAGGTACTGTTTCACTTTTGCTGTGAAACATAGGGCAGAAATGTCAGTAAATCATAGACTAATGTGGACCAGATACATCAATAGTAGACATTATCAGAATAGCGGATATGATATGGCAGAAACACTATATCCTGCATTAATACCTTCACTGGGGAGGGATGTGGTGGGTTTGTCTTCATTTTTAGTTTGTTCGGTGGTGTTGGATGTCTTATCTTTGGGCACCAGGTCCTGTGGGACAGCCAGGGAGCCTCCACAGATGGCCAGCTGAAACAGAGCTGTTGCCAGACGGTTACCTGACACCTGCAGCAGGAAGTTCTGGATGTGCTGGATTGGAAATTAAACAAAAGGTATGTGTCATACATCATATTTAAATTTTGTTCATGTGTAAACATAAAAAAGCATTCCATTACATAGTTTTTGCTTCAAACATGCATCACCCCGTCTGTGTCTGCAGAAAAACTTAATGACATCAAAATCTTGACTTCACAGTTCCATCTATTCCATTCAAATTGCAGTCACGAACCTTTACAGGTGTGTGTTTAAGATCAAAGTGAAGGCTGAGTTCAGAGCAAGGGCACCAGAAGTAAGGAGGTAGAAAGTAGGTAACAGGCCCCCCACTTTACACCCCTAGCCCCATTTGATCCTATCGCAATTACGTCTCTAGTCAAGGTAAAAAGTGTCTTGCGATATCAGTACACAAGTGCGGAGCAGCAGCCAGCATGACGGAGGAGTCTGACTTTGACCTTGAAATTAGCACAATTTGAATTTGCATTTGGGTCTGGATTTCCAGGCTAGGAGAAAAGAGCATTTGTCTTCACAAAAATCATCTGTTGAGTGTTTGATGCTAATTTATTTGTGCTTTAGAACACATTCACTGTGAAACAATAGTAAAATAAGCTTTATTTCTCTCTCTGCCTACTGTACAATGACAAATTCAAATACAAAACTGGTCTCAACTACAGCCAGAAAAGGCTAGGTTAAATTGTAACCTTGGTTCTCTGAGTAAAGAGACCATCTCTCCACCGTACGTATAGATAGAAAGTAACGGTGTAACCTGTTACACCGTTAACTTACAGAGAAGCCAGTCATTTGAGTTTGTGGCAAAACCATTCAGTGCTCGTTTTTCATTTTGTGACTTTTGATTGAATAAAGGACTATTTTTCCAGTCTTATTCCTTCAATGAAGTTTTCTTTAAAATAGTGTTAAAATCTCGTCTCGTCTCAAGAACCCAATCTCGTTTCATCTCGTGAGCTGGGTGTCTCGTCACATTTTTTTACCCATCACATGTTTGCATGTACTTTTGGTCTGAAACTGTTTTTTATAGCTTGGACAAGACCCCTTAGTTCTTATTAATATAATATAAAGGAAATATTAATGATACAACATACAGTGATGCAGAGACAATAGCGTGCTTCCATCTTTCCATTTTAGGATATGATCAAGTTGGAAACAGATGGGGTATAAACAAATGGAGATGGCCATGTTGACCTGGATGATTTATAATGATTGGTATTTTAATGATGATAAAAAAATACCTGCTATGTCAAAGACTGCAGATAAATTGAATAAATTCTCCAGGATAAAGATAATTCCAGAACATGTACAAGTAGGCGGCTATCAAGATGAGTTAAGCCACTAAATCTCCACCGTATTCATCAGCTAAAACTAACTTTTTTTCTTACGCCTTTATTAAGGATTAGGAGATTAAGGGTAACATTTAGTAAATGAGTTCAGAACTAGAGAGCAGCACTGTAACTCTTTGTTATCCTGCCCCAATGGCTCATGGTGGGAGGTTTAGAGGAATTAACACCCAGCAGCTTAAGGCAGCAATTTAAGGACACAAAACCAGAGTGTCATAACCACTGAGCTCCCAAAAAAGTGGACACAAAATGCCGACACTGCCACTGAGCAAGCTCTTTTGATGCATCTGAGCAAGCATGGGATTAATTAATAGAATACATCGGTCAGCGTCTAGAACCCACCTTAGCCATCTTGGGACTGAACACCCCCTCTGCGTTTGAGAAGACTGCCAGCGCTACCTCGGCTGCAGTCATAGAAGCGTACTTCTTCCTGAGGTCTAAGCTTCCCGTGGAGAAGGAAGATGCTCCTTGCACTGGCTCCAACACGGTCTTCTTTATCTTTCTCAGCCGCTCGTAGGTCTCATCCTGCAGCTCTTTCTGGATGACCTCCCTGGCTTGGTCCATTATCAAGTGCTCACATCGACTCACCTTCAGTAAGGTCTGAAGGGGATGGAGAAGGATTGTTAATCAAACTGAGAATTATACACAACCAAATGTATTTTTCATCTGAACTGTATTTTTTTCTATTTTCAGTCTAAATAACTTTAAAGCTCTATGAATAGCAAACTGATCAGTATTTACTTCATTCCATTAAACTCTAATTGCCAGACAAGGTCAGCCAAAAAAAGGGTGAAACTATAGATTTAAAATAATTAAACAAAGCTGTGCATAAGTCTGTCACGTAAAAGTGTGCAATAATATTTTTATGAATCCGTTTTGCCTAAAAAGCATTACACTTTGGATCATAAGAGGACACTGAGACCTGACTAGGTTAACACAGTAAATGTAGAGATTGATAGAGGATGTCAATATTCTCAGCAATGACTTGGCATTACTGGACACTTATGCAGACAAACAGATTGGGACCAATGTCAACCATTTTTTGACTTAGTTGCCCCTGTTGGTGACTAGGGCTGCACAATTAATCCAATTTTAATCACGATCACGATTTTGGCTTCCCACGATCAAATTTGCGTGATCGAGCAATATTTAAAATGCGTCATTCCCTTCATAGAACAGTTTTTGCAAAGCCAATCTAGCGCTCCATAAACCACTGTCTGATCACATGTCTCCATGAGCCAATCAGAGCTGTTCCCGGCCTGCACCGCGCAGCTTAGTTTCTAGATGTAGACAGTCACAGAGGACAGAGTAACGTGAGGAAAATTCCACAACAGGTAGCAGTCGGTCATCATAAGCCGGTCACAATGTTTACCAGTTTACCAGTAAACGCAACGTTTTGTCCCGTCTGTGTTGTGACCATTGCTAGTTTGTGTCTTTTAGCTCATAGCTTTAGCAGCAGACTGTTGGACGTCCTGCTGTTGGAATCCTACAGTGAAATACAGATACACTACACTGTTTAGCAGTCAGCATTTTAGCCGTGTTTAATCCAGTTACTACTGTGGCTAACGGTAGGCTAACGTTACCTGCTGTGTAACGTGTTATTAGTGTTTACTAGCATGACATTCAGCGATGTTTATGTTGCCTCTAACGTGGGTTTCGGAGCATCAGAGCCGCGAACGCCATGTAAGTGGCAGTGTAATGAGCCATAGAAATCCGTGTAGCTATTTCGTCTGGTAGATACCAGGTACCACATGCGCCGTTAACGCTGAACAGAAAATTGCGTTGCCTGTATCTTCACGGCAAACATGCATGTGTGGAAAGCGGGAAAAAAGCAAAGTAGCATACATTACATAAGGTGGAAAAGAATGTAGCACAATATGGATGCATTAGTAGGAATGTAGCACAATATGGATGTATTAGTAGGAATGTAGCACAATATGGATGTACTAGTAGGAATGTAGCACAATATGGATGCATTAGTAGGAATGTAGCACAATATGGATGCATTAGTAGGAATGTAGCACAATATGGATGCATTAGTAGGAATGTAGCACAATATGGATGTACTAGTAGGAATGTAGCACAATATGGATGTATTAGTAGGAATGTAGCACAATATGGATGCATTAGTAGGAATGTAGCACAATATGGATGCATTAGTAGGAATGTAGCACAATATGGATGCATTAGTAGGAATGTAGCACAATATGGATGTATTAGTAGGAATGTAGCACAATATGGATGTACTAGTAGGAATGTAGCAATATGGATGTACTAGTAGGAATGTAGCACAATATGGATGTATTAGTAGGAATGTAGCACAATATGGATGTACTAGTAGGAATGTAGCACAATATGGATGTACTAGTATGGATGTACTAGTAGGAATGTAGCAATATGGATGTACTAGTAGGAATGTAGCAATATGGATATAAAAGCAGTTATAATTATATAATTATGTGACAATAAAATTTGTTTTGGCTAAAATCAACAAATAATCGTGATGATTAATCGTGATCTCAATATTGATCAAAATAATCGTGATTATCATTTTGGCCATAATCGTGCAGCCCTACTGGTGACCACAAAAAAGGCTGTATATCTTACTGTGTGATTTTTTTTACTGAAATTAATAAGATTAGTGCTGTTGCAGGGAAATAGTGAAAATAAAATAAGTGCAGAATAAAAAAACAACAATAGTTAACTAATGAAGAAACAACCTTGGAAGGTTGCAATAGGTTATGTCTCTTACCCCTATGGGCAGCCCAAGGCTGTGTATCCTGATACCCAGCTCGTAGGGAGATTCACAGTTGTAGTGGTCGGACAGATACTTCATGAACTCAGCCAGGTCCACTTTTGGCTTGTTCTGCTGCTTCCTAAAAACTCGAATTTGCTAAACAATGGAAGCAAGAGTAGACACATTCAGGCAAGAATTAAAAATTCAAAGTAAAGTTCAGACAAGACAGTACCCACAAACTGAAAAGCTACAGAAATCATGAATTAGTAGGTAAACAGGCAACAACTGTATGGATGGTTCTAAAAAGAAGTCATCTTGTATAGAAGTCTGAGAAATATTATAAACCCTATTACCTTAGTAATAATAATGACTTTATGTTCTCAATCGCTACTTTCAAGTCTTCTTCAATAAAGCATGGCGTTCAATTAAATTATGGTCCCATTCATTTTAAAATTGTTTTGGGGTGCATGTTTTTGCATTTCACTTTGTGTTTTTACTTCATCAAAGTTGATTGGAACATTTTAGTCGCCTAAAAATGTCTTGTTCAGCATTTGGTAGCACCTTGCCAAACAAGCTAGATAGCTAGCACTAGCGTCAGCTGGTCACTTAAGGGAAAGTTTTGCAGATTTGCTGGTGAATCCCCCCCGGATGACTCGCTTCAGCCCGTTGAAAATCTTTCACCCTTTCACCCTTCAGCGGTGCAGCACCACTGATCCCACAAATGACACTGGCTTCTGTGACTTCCACTGACATCCCCTCCATCTCCACCAAAGAGGTCATTATAATTTTTTTAACCTTTTTGGCTCCACCCTCTTGTCTAAAAATCGTCACATCCGGTTTCAAAAACCATGATGGTGACAGCCAAATTGCCGAACTCGGGGTAGTCCACAATCCAATAGGTGAAGCCACTGCTGCTATGTCCATTTTTGTTTTACAGTTTTTGTTTTTAACTGATGTGATACATACAACATTTTCTCAGGTGTATTGATAATCATCAGAATTCAGTACAAACTAGATTGCTCTGTAGCATCTTCAGTTAATGTGGCTAAACATACAGTTTGTGGGATGTATCTGTTATGTTTAAGCTGCACCCAATGGCTCCCATATTGCCAAAGCAACCACAGCCACATGAATATATGGTTGTGTGGCACCTTGAGGTCATTTGCATTATTTTGCATTGCCCTTCTGATCTCATTTTCATCTGCTAATAGAAACACGTCTACTATCCTGGCACCTGGGCTTTTTTCAGAAACTGAGAAAAATGTTGTGGTTTTTTTAACAGTCAGTTAATGTTTTGTGTAACTTCAGATGCACATCTGCAAACATACCCTTGAACTGTAGCTCATTATCTTTTACCAGAACCACATTTTTCAACAGAGAAAATGAAATCAAAATAAACATTTTTCTTCAAACACAAAAGTTGACTGCAATTATTATATATAAAACTTATTATATACAAAGCAAAAGATATTAAAAATACTATTTAACTTTAGTTTAGTTTGTTGGTGAATGTTTAGTACCAACTAAATGTCATTTGCCATGTGAGTCCAACCTTTAAGATGTCAACTGTCTCGATCTGGTGGATATCATCATCCTTAGTGTTACTGTCAATCTTGAACATGCGGTGGATGAGGGGGAGTTTGCAGAGGGGCCCCAAGTTCAGCTCTTCATAGTGCTTCTTGTCCTTCAGCCCAGCTAGTGACTGGCCCAGCTCATACAGGGTACAGATGGATGTCACTGCTTCAGTAGACTGACAGAAAGAGAAAAAGGACTTCAATAGCAACCAAATATCCAGATTGAATCAATTCTTCGCAAATGCATGTGTGCTAACCTCTATGAACATGTTGATCTCTCTTATGAGGTATTGAAGGTCTTTTAAAGCCGGAATCTTCCAGGGTTGTATCCTTCCTGCATCCAAAGAGGGAATCTGCATAAGCCTACACACCCTGGATATCACCTGGATACAGTTGTGGTAGGCATTGAGGGGGCAATGAGGAAATGAGATACAGTACATTAGTTAGTTAGTTACACACATTCACAAATGTAACACATTGAGGGCAAAACCTACCCTTGGACGCTCTTAAGGCTAATAGAAATCATATATATTTACTTCTTTTCACTACTGAACTTGGTTATTTTAACATTTCTTATTATGCTAAGGTCACTTACTGAAAGTTCAACGTGTCCTGTTCCTACACTGCATCATGGTCTGCTGAGGCTACTGTTGATTGAAATAACTATATTAATGCCTCCCGGATAGACTTTATGGGGATTGCTGTGTTATTTTTGTTTATGCAACTACAGCACCAGAATGACCTTTTAGTAGCTAAAAGGGTCAATGTTACATCCTCAGAACCCCTAATCTTACCATCAGCAACAATTAGTCATGTTGAACAGCATATATAATTGTTAAGGTTGATTAAAAATGTACCATGAAGTTTTTTTTTTTTAATCACTTAACGTTTTTGTGAGGGGGGTCCCTGTAGTGTTTGTATCGCACATATGAGGAGCATATGGGTGACACAATGCTGGCAGTATCACACTATTCCACTTATTGACAGCAATAAAACAACAAAGGCAAGAGAGAAGGCGACTCTTGGCCATGACTTCCCTTTCTTGTCATCACTGTGAAGTGACATCAGAAGCAACTGCACCCTGCAAAAATTAGTGCCAACTCCTGTTAAACCACAACTTACCTTTAGGTTATTGTATAAATTAAACAAAAGAGATATAAAGTGTTAATTAGCTGCAGTTTAGAGGTGGTAGTGGGCTTTTTTTTGGAAAGAGCAAGGTTAGCCGTTTTAGCTTGCTTCTAGACCTTATGCTAAACCAAGCTCACCACCTGCTGGTTCTAGTGAGAGCAATATCAATAGTTAAAAATGTGTCCTCTTTTTCCTCACCTTCTCTTTGGTGACCAGCTCTCCCTCAGCAGCTATGTCTCGTATCACATCTTCCATTAAACTGTTGACAGAATCCTGATCCAGGACTCGGTTCCGCCTTCTCCCTGTGAGCTCCTCCTCATCCTGCACTACAGCCTCTACTGCCCGCATATTAGCTCCATGGACCTCTCTCAGCTGGGCATGATAACCTTCTCTAAAGACAGTGGCACTGCCTTTTTTCTGGGTTGCATCTCTAATGTTGCTCTTCTTCTCTTTGGTCGAGCTCACATCTGCCCCCAGCACTGGAAAGTCAGAGTCCGAGAGGAAGTTGGACGCAATGGCCTGTTGCTGCCGTTCCTCTTCAGGCTCTTGCGTAAGACCCTGTGCTACTGGGGAAGGATATGGCAACAAATATTTGTTAGTATGCAAGTATGGATAAGTGGCAATTCTCATTTTTAATGCATTAAAGTGAACAATGTCATGATTGGCTACCTGTAGTTGTCTGCAATACAACAGTATTTGGATCTGCTGTTGGTTCAGATTGAGAGGGTAGCTTCTTGGGGCAAGATGCTTCCCAGTTGTCATACAGAGACATGTACTGTGTGATAGGGAGCTCTTCATTAAACCTCTTAAAATAGCAGGTTTGGAGCTCTTCCATTGATGGAGCCCTCAACTGGTACTTCTTTATCACCTGGAACATATCAATAAACTTTTACTGCCCAGTTGGTTCACATACAGTACAGGTAGACAGTGGTAATTACTTTGCATGCTGTAAAATTCAATGGTCAGTTTTGCGATTGGCTTAATGCTTTTGAAGGTTTGTTTACATCATTAATGACTATATGCTTGTGAATTGTTTTAAGCTGATATGTAACTCAAACTCTTCAAATATATTTGTGAATATACTTTAGAATTACATTGTCAAAAGTCGGCCAACGTGGATTACAAATGCAAAGTATCAACACCATTTTACTGTGGTAATCTGTCTGTGTCGGACACAGATAGTAATTTTGAACTGAAATGTTTTGACTTAATATATTTAAAGCTTTTGTTTCAAAAGCAGTGGTCTGGGCACTAACACTCCTCTCTGCATCAGAAAACTGAGGAATGATGGATTTTCATGGGTCTTATTTAAAGTCTTAAAATAGGTGAGTGAACTAATCAAAAGTGGCACCCATGCTTACATTACTCCATAGCCAAATAACCTGCAAGTAGGGGCAGAGAGGGAAAACTAACCGTCATTCCTCCCAGTCTCTCTCTCAGTGCAATTGACTGCATTGCTTGGTTGGTATTTGACATGCCCACTTTGAATGTACAGCACTGTCATGAAGCCTTAGTTATAGGATGAGGCTGGTGTTATTTTGAATTTCCATGAGATTATTTTGATGTAATCCTTCATACTACTGATACTTTCCTGCTGTCATAAATACTTAGAGCACCAAATGTGTATTAATCCATGACAGAAAATAGTCGCCAACAAATACACAACTTTCTGTAGTTTGAGTTACATTTTATAAAAGTAGTGCCTAGCTGTTATGGGATATTACTGAGCATTTTTAACTCATTAAACTAAATAGTTGTGACCCGTTTTTTAAAGATTTTTGGTTGGGGGGTTTCCATTTGGATTGTGACCGTGCCTTGCTAACTAACTATTGCCAGCCTCAACAACATTGTGGACTCGTAACACCATGTCTAGCCTATGTAAAATGTCTACACTGTCATTGTGCATTGGTTTGTGTCAAGTTTTATGTCAGGGTAACTAGCACCATGTTTGGATGAAACGTGCACTTTCCAGGTCACTACTAGCTTTAAGTTAAATGAGTGTTATTGTATTATTGTTGGTAATGTCAAATATCTTCAGATATGTACATTAGAAACAAAAGCTAACAGAATAAATACAACCTGAGTGAAAAATACTCAGAGTTCTATTTATTTGTTTTCATAACTGACCTCTAGGACCCTTTGGTACAGCTGCTGTTGGCTCAATTTCTCAGCTGGCTTGGGCGCAGTAAAGAGTAGGTTAACAGGAAGACAGTCGGTGGAGAATAAAGAGGCAGTGCTAATCAAAGGAGGACCTAAAAAGTTAATTCCTGCCTGATTGGAAGGCACATAGTGAGAGTTGACATCCACCTCTGGCACTGTAACACTTTGAGTAGCGCTACTCTTCCCAATAAGTGTTTCAGTTCTCTGTGGTGTTGCAGGCCTGCTGTCGTCTGTGGCTTTTGCTGGCTTCCCAGCAACAGGCTGATTTTGAGGCTGGTGAATCTTATGGAACACCAAATCCCCATTTACAACTAGATCTTCTTTTAAAGATGCTACCAGGCAGGAAATAGTTTTGAAGCCCAAAGAGGTTAAGGCCAGGTTGTGGCGATATTTTTGGCTGTAGACTATAGCCACCATCTTCAGAGGAATCCCATCTGGGTGTTCTGTCATCATGGCCACAATATTTTCTAGAACGTTCTCAGTCTTCTTGTCTTCTGTAGCTTTTGCTGATGCTCCAGCTCCAGTTACGATCCGACTATCATGGCGATTGAACTTGCAAAACACCAGTTCCCCCTCCACAACCAGATCCCCGTCCAGAGAGGCTACCAGGCTAGCCATGGAGTCGAAACCCAGGGTTGATAAAGTCAGGTTCTTGCGGTAGGTCTGGTTGTAGAATACAGCCAGCTTTTTAAGGGGGATCCCATCTGGGTGCTGCTTCACCATGGTCACTATATTCTCCAGAACCTTCGGCATTTTGAGCAATGCTATCAGGGGGAAAAGAGACCATTAATAACAGAAAACTGCAAAGTAGTTTACCAGTAGTCTGTGCTCTCACTAATAAGCTACATGCATGTGGTTTAGGAATTTGTATTAAAACACACAAACGACACATAATTATCCAACAGAGAATGATCCTTAATGTTAGAGAAAGAAGAAAAAGATGCAGAAACCTATATACTGGAAACCCTACAACAGTAGCCATCAATATGAGGACTAAGTATTGTTTGAAATGTACTGGTGCCATTTATAGAAATTGTCTGGGCCGATATATTAGCCAATATTATCTTATCAAAGATAAATTATATCAGCATATACTGTATGCTAACTGATAAATAAAAAAGAAATTGCAGCACAGAAATGTTGTTTTGTAGTAACAGTGGTCTTGCATTGCCAGACCTTTCTCCACAGCACTGTGTCAGCGCTGTAGTTTGGTCATCTGGCGCGTCAGGCTTTATCCCAGCAATGTAATTCCGTTGAGCCAGACTATAGTAACAGTAGTTTATTTTTCAACTATAACATGTCCCACTCAGTACATATTTTGGTCATAATTTTTGAATAACTAAATGGAAGGGATCCTTACGAGAAATGTTTGTTTTTATTATGTCTTTATTTAAATAAAAAAATGGACATTGGCAGATGTATAATTATTGGATTTTTAAAATCACCATCATCCATATGAAAGAGGCTGCATGTAATTATTATTAGCTTTATTATTATTAACAAAAATAAATACAGTGTTCAAACAGTTGCACAATAACTCTGTCTAAATATATTATGTCTATAACTAGCAAAGTCTCCTGATTTCTTGATTTAGATGTTGAAATTTTGATGAAAGAATAAGACTAACAATCTATCCAAACATTTGATTTGACAATTGCAATGACAGCTTTGTGATACTCAATGCTATGGACACACTTTGGTCAGTACTGAGAAAGTATGGTGATTTAATACTTAATAGCCCTAGCAAATATTCTTGTCAATACTGACAAAAACTAAAATTGCAATATTGAATTGGAGGGCTCTCATCACCAAATATTTTGCCTACCAGATCAAACTGTCACTCGTCAAACCAGGTAGCCAATAAAGTATAGTGATAAATCTAGCATAACAAGGCAGATTATTCTCTTTTCCAACAGAGGCACGCCAAATGAACTCTTAGTGCTTGTTTATGACCATACATACAAAGCTGACAGACAACACAACAGATAATGTATTAAATGCTATCACAAAGTTGAAAAGGTTTACACTATCAACCCATCTATAATACTACCCCACCTTTTAAACAGTATTTTCTTATTTGATAAACCATGGCATTTCAATTACAGAAATAATCATACAAAACATGAAACATTGCCAACATATGTAGACACACGTGAACAAACTAAAGTCAAGAGTACAAAGCTGCATAAAAAGTAGAGAGAGAGATTTGGTCAATCTTACCTATTCTTTCAAATGACAAGATGTGTTGTTGATCTCAATTAGAAGCTGAACTACTGTGTATAAACAGGCAACCTTCCTGTTTTAGCTTATAAACTCCCATCCCTCCCTCCTCCTTTTCTATTGTGTTTCATTCTGAGGAAAGTCACAGAGAAATGAAACTGAAAGTAACTGGTAAGCTCATTCAGTCTATGGCTGATTGTGACCAACAGTCACACTCTCATATTCCTGGAAATGGTTATGCCATAGCTCACGAGCAAAGCAATAAAAAGAGACAATAAAAAACAAAAGTAGCTGGAGTTGCAGTAGAGAAGCATACTGCCTGTCTTTCATGACCTACAGTAAATCTATTTGTCTGAGGCACTAATTCATTTAAGTCTGTTCCGCAAAGACAAAAATCTAATGATATAGTATTTACCAGATGACACGGTAATAGAAGTAAGTCAAACTGGTGACATCAATGACAAATATAAGAGATCACGTGACTGAAGAAGGGAGGGGTAAAACTGGCTTTGAGTTTCACATTCCTGACTTGCCCCAGCTGATTCACCTCAACTGCTGAAGAAACGAAACAGAGATTAAATTCCTTTCCACACCAGTGAGTGTGGGACGAAACGAAAAAAAATTGAAGGATGAGCTTTATTGCATTGGTTTCTATCATTTATGACTGGACTGAACAGAGTCTACATGTGTTTATCCTATGTATGTGTTTATTATATGTGATACATGGCCTTTAATACAAGACTAAATAGTCAGTTTATAATGGGTGCTAGTAATACCTCCGGGGCTTGGTAGATTTCTTAAGAAAATCTCACTCAGCTCATATGTTTCATTGCTGGTTGTAATAATAATAATAATAATAATAATAATAATAATAATTGCCATTTATTATCCTATATGTTCTGGTTTTATAGTATAACTTTAACAATGACTACATGTTATTTCTGACATGTACAGTATAATGTCCATAGCATAACACCAGCTAATGTATTTGTATTTGGAAATGAATAGTTCTCTATACGTTTCCTTGAAAAAAGTATGTTTATCCCTTTTTTGTAGGGTATTCTACGGTGGCCGACCAAGGCAAAAGCGCTACAACGGCCCAAAACACTTCCATTAGGGGAAATGAATGTTCGAATTCAAAATGGATATTAATGCATTAATATTCAGGTATCTTTCTTCCAGTCCACTCTCGGTGCTCGTCTGTATTGTATCGACTGTATCGGTCTCTCCTCACTGCTGTGCGGCTGCGCGAGTCATCCAAACTGAAACTGAAATCATAAGGCCCAAAACCCACTACATGAGCTATATCCAAGGCTGGGTTTAAATAATCGATTTCCCAATTGAAATCCATTTTTATTTGAATGATCCAAAATTGATTTATTAAACCCAAGAATTTTTGTCATGCTAGCTTGTTGGGAAGGGGGTTAAATAACCCTCCAAAGTTAGGTTAAATTTTGGTGAGGGAAAAACTGGCATGGCCATTTTCAAAGGGGTCCCTCTTTCACCTAAAGATATCTGAATGAAATGTCTCTCAATACTCACTAATTGTAGAGTCTGTAGAGCCGCACTTTATTGTGTGTTCATGTTAAATAAAAAGTACATTAATGTAACTGCTCTGGGGTCATTTCTTAATGTAAACATTGATACTTTTAAGAATGCAGCAGCTTAGAGGGAACATTATACAATTGTAGAATCTCTTTCATATCCAAGCAAAATTGGTATTGTAACTGAAATGTTCCTAACCTCAATTGATATTGAATCAAAAATCAAATCGATAGACTGTAAAAATAAGTGTGTCTGTAATTGCTCTCGGATGCATGCTATCCAGAGGCAATACGCATTGGAACACAATGACTGGTCGGCCATCGGCCAACTCTAGCGCTGCAGCTTCAGAAACACACAAACCTAAAAAATATTTTAAAAAACTCTAATCTAAATAAATACAACAGAAACTTATAAAACCTTATGAAACCTTATATCACCCTATAACTGGCAATGCCTGTTTGTCTGCCACAGTTGCAATAGATTCATGATTTTTTGTGTGTTTGATATGTACTTCCCATGTATATTTGCTATCTAGCCATAGACCCAGGTGGGCCTACTGAAGTTCAGACTCCCTCTCCATTGGCTGACCATACAGGCCTAATGATAAGGCCGTCCACACCACCACAACGATGTGAATTACCATGTAATTACCAGGGAATTACTGTACTTGTTGGGGTTTTGGAATTTATAGAGTGTGGTCTAGACCTACTCTATCTGTAAAGTGTCTCGAGATAACTCTGTTATGATTTGATACTATAAATAAAATTGAATTGAAATTGAATTGAATTTTGAACATCCACACTGATGGACGTTTAGTGGCGCCAAGCACATATATAATACACTAATACAGCAGACGGTGAAACATAAGATTACAGGAATGTCACTAGTAATATCCTACATAGTCATGACCTACGGAACATTTATGCACCTAAAAATAAGGTTATTTTGTACTGGCGGTCGCCAAGGACCTCTGTGCTGCCAACACCTCCACACACAGAGCTCCAAAGAGCTTGAGATGTGGGCGACCTGGTGGGGTATCAGATCTGTGCACAGCAACAAAACCTTTGACACATAACCGACAGTATGAAAAGAATATCCAAAACCAGTGTTTCCCTCAGGTTGAGAATTTACTTGCGGTGGTGGGTGGCGCAGGATGTGATGGCGCGGCGTGTGATGGCTGGGTTCAGTAATAAACTAGTCAAACAAAGGTTTATAAACTATTTATTGAAAACAATGACTACATAACATTAACAGATCATTTAGAAATAAATAACTATTTACATACAAATCAGACTAAAATATGATACAGATGAAGTGTAGCCGTTGATGTGCTTTGTCAATTAAATCTGGTTGGTTTGTCAAATGTCATGGTCCAGCAGATAAAATACCTTATTACCAGAAGCCCAAATGTTATTAATAACTTAACCTTAAAACTATACTATGATCCATACCAGGGGTCACTAACGTGGTGCCCGCGGGCACCAGGTAACCCCCAAGGACCACATGAGTAGCCCTCAGGCCTGTTCTAAAAATGAAAACTGAATTGATATTATCCGTTTCCCACCTTGTTAAGTCATTGTTGATAATTATAGTAAGAAATCATTAATGTGATCAGTGTCTTCACATAGATGAGCGTCATTAATCATTAATAATCATATATAACTAAAGGCAAACTGAGCACATTTGTTATTTCAGAAGAGTGTATCAAACAAGGTAACCCTTTGTATGACTCAATACCCATGAAGTAGCTCTCAGTTTAGAAAAGGTTGGTGACCCCTGATCCATACAGACAGTTATGTAATTATTAATCTCAACACTGTCTCCTCCTAACTCCTGTTAAATCATATAAGACTAGGGCTATCTAAAGTTAATTCTTGTTCATTTTGTTTGTTATAGATCATTGTTTGAAGTGTTTTAATCCATGTTTTGGGGATCTAACACACTGTTTTGTACTATGCATGTTCGTGTTGCACTCATTAAGATCTCATCTGAACAGATTTATGACATTCAAACAACTCTGAGTTGTGGTTTAAAACTTCTACAGCCAACATAATAAAATGACGGGTTTTATTTAGAGATGCACCGATTGACCGGCTGGTGACCAGAATTGGACGGTTTTTCACGTGAGCGGCCATGACTGACACATGCCGATTTTATGCCGGTCAAATTCCTTTCCTCTGTTGATTTTACTGTGGCGGGCCGCCACGGTAAAGTCATAAAGTCGTAATTACACGACTCTGCAGAGCCGTCTGCTCTACTGAACTCAAGCGAACTGTCATCTGCTCTCTCTCCCCTTTAGGGTGAGCAACTGGAACAGTGTCAGGACGTCATCACTCGCGAAGTCATGGCAACCAAATAAACAACAGGGCGAGTGCTACTTGTCACTCAATCTTAGGCAAAGTGACAAGCTGCATGAGTAAGCATCTCTACAATGATTTCTCAACTGTTCATCACTCATAGACAAATGGATTGCATATTTTCTTTTTACTTAAAAAATCTACTAGACGGCATTGGTGTTGCGGATTGCATTGCTTAGCTGCATAGTAAATTAAATGTTAAATGCAAATTTGAATTGAAGGAAAAGGCACAGTGCTTTCTTGTACTAAATGTAACTCTGATCCACAGTCTCTGTATCCAGATTTTACACAATAAGGTAAACTATTCTGCTTGAAAGAATAAAAGAAGTCAGTGGTCGCAAAGAAAACAGCTGTGTGCATTTATAGGGCTACTGGTAAAAGCAAGCCACCAATAACATACCTTGAATTGGTCAGCTTGTGACTGTGGTCAGTGCATCATGTCTTCTCTCTCCTCACAGCCAGGGCAGTAGCTTACAGCATGGGAAAAGCTCGGCAACTGATGATGAGGACAAGAATATAAGAGAGAATGGTGATGATAACAGAAAAGTGACTGGCCTCAATGGCTAAGCTAATTTATTTGTGCAAAGCAGAGTCAAAACTAATCAGTCAAAACATAAGGTCACATAGTTCAATAACTTGTTCAACCTAAGCCAGTTTTTTTGAAGTTGACACTTGACAAGTACTCACCCCTGACCCTGCATAGTTAACACAGAGACGTTTCCCACCTACAGTGAGGGTTATGATTTTGGCATGACATATATGCCTGCTGCCTCCCTTGTATCCTGCTGATTGTTTCCCACACTGTATGGGGCTTTTCCCTTTATTTGATAGTGACAGTGGATAGACAGGAAAGGTGGGAGAGAGAGGGGGGGATGACACGCAGCAAAGGGCTGCAGGTCGGACACGAACATGGGCCGCTGCAAAGGACTCAGCCTACATGGCTCTTACTGGGTGAGCTAAAAGTCACCCCGGGGCTTACATTTTTAGCCAAATTCCTACCCTACACATGTTACGTAAGTTAAAAATAATAACATCAAGTTTTTCCTCTCTTTAGGTGACAGAAGTGAAAATGAGTCATCCTCAGCATATGTTGTGTTCTGGATTCACAATGATGAAGACAGTTGAGGAACAATTAGATACAAAACAGGATGATTCTTTTTCTTGGCAATTATGTTTTTTCCTAATGCTGTACAGACTTTTTAGCAATCTAAATTTATTATCAAATGGCTTGAAAAATAGTGCATATAGGCCCTAGCTGACATAAATGGAGCATGCCCCCAGACCCCACACACACACACACACACACACCCAAAGTCCCAAAGGATTACAACGTCTGGCTACGCCCCTGGCATTATGTATCTATAGGGCAAATATAATTCAACTTTACTATATTTCTCTTCCATTACTAACAAAAATGACATCGTGGAATTCCACACATACAATGTACTTCTCCTCCTCCTCTTGTCAGACGGTAATCTAAGTAATTAGATTACCGTCTGTTATTTATTTGGCAAAAAGCGCGTGCAAACAGAGTAACGCCAATTAATGTTAAGTTACGCTAGCAGTACTTTAAAACAACAAAACTAACTAAAATAGCATGACTGACTCCAGCTAAGTTAGCTACCTGTTATTGTCCCAGACATGCAATTGCCTTTGGTTGCAGTTGTCGACTGTGTATCTTCACTCTTTCATTCAACATCCTCCGTCTGTGTGCTGAAGAAAATAACAATGGCACTGTAGAACCAATTTAACGTAACGTTACTTTAGCTAGCGGAGCTGCTATGGTGGCTAACATTTTAATACTAGAAGTATAATGATATAACTTTAAATTAATCATATAAGTCATTCAATAACGAGCTTTAAAATAGCCCGTGTCACAGTATTGGTATTTCGGGTCCACACCGCTGCAATTAAGTGCCATACGGTACAAAACTAAGAAGCGAAACTTATAAGATGCTCATATTGTTTGCCACTGTTAGCAGGCTACCTAGCTAACGCCATGCTGCATTCAAGTTGTATGAAAAAGATAGTAAATACAACTACCCTATTCGGAAAAAATAAATGTTCATGTATAAAAATAGCTCAAAATACCACTCACTTCAGCCACAAATGATTGTTCGTCCAAGCTTTCTGCTGGTATATGTGTCTTAATGATTGGGGGTTTGTCTTGTCCCTTATTTTGTTTGTTAATGTTTATCATTAATAGTAATAAAGTGATATAGAAATAGAAACGTGTCATCTCCTAATAAAGGATGCATTTCAGTCCGTATCATCCCGACCCTAACTCTTTTTATTTTCAGTGTGAAAGAGCAGATTGGTTGCACACAAATAGACGAGTTTACTGGTGTTTCAGAGAGAACTAACTGAGATGATGGACAGACGGTCTTTCTTACTGGTGGCGTGAATAGTTCAATTCTTGGACTGAATCGAAACCCAGGAAACACAGGTGCAAATATTCGTTGAAGTAGCAATACAATTTGATAGCCAACTATCCCATTAAATAACTTAAAGCTGCGATAGGCAATTTATTTTTGGTCTCGTTGTCAAAAAATACCATAATAAGCGGTATGAGAGAAAACCTTTGTATGACAATGTTGTCCAGCAGAGGGCAGCACAGACCTGCCCTGCTCTTTTAATAAAGGGAGATGCATAGTTCATGCCAAAAATGAAAAACAATCAACTATCAGATTACAATTTAGCAGGATGTTTATCAAGATCGTCAGTCAATATATTTGTCTATGTTATAGACAATATATTTTTAAACTCCCAAACATGGATTACAGTGTTGGCCTAAAATATCCAGTAGGCTATATACCTTTCTCACAGCAGACATGTTGACGTGTCATAGTAGGAGAAGTGCAGGTGTATTCAAAACCATTAATGATGGCTGCATTCCACTTAGGAATCAATTTCAGCTGTGCTTTTCCTACTATGACAAGTCAACATGTCTGCTTTGAAAAAGGTCCATTGGTCGGTTTATGGACAGTGGCAGAACAGCACAATCCGACAATATATATACACTACTGGTCAAAAGTTTTAGAACACCCCAATTTTTCCAGTTTTTTATTGAAATTCATGCAGTTCAATGTCTTATTGTACTCTGAAATGAAAGAATAGAACAAATAAATAATTGAAGTTAAAAAAGAAATCATGGAATCAATTTATAAACCAAAATGTATTTAAAATGTATGTAAATTTTTGACTCATCAAAGTAGCCCCCTTTGGCAGATATAACAGCTGAACACACTCGTGGCATTCTTTCTACAATTGAAATCAAATATTCTTCAGAAAGTTCTTCCCAACTCTGTTGCAGAAGTTCCCATAAATGTGTGGCACTTGTAGGTTGCTTTGCTTTCACTTTTCTGTCCAGTTCATCCCAAACCAGCTCAATGGGGTTTAAGTCTGGTGACTGTGCTGGCCACTCCATGTTTTTAAGCTTACCATCTTGTTCTTTTTTCCTAAGGTAGTTCTGGCATAGCTTGGACTTATGTTTTGGGTCATTATCTTGCTGTAGGATGACCAGTGTTGGTCATCTTACTTTAAAAAAGTAATTAGTTACAGTTACAAATTACTTCTCCCAAAAAGTAATTGAGTTAGTAACTCTGTTACCACATTGTAAAAGTAATTAGTTACTCAGCAAAGTAACTGACTCTCCTTCGCTGGAGTTCATGCTAGCTGCATTTGGGCTCTGGGTTGGGTTAGCAGCAGCAACAAGTGTCGTGTTAGCATGTGTTAATGTGAGGGGCTTCATAAGATTCGAGTTGCTTGAGGCAGACATGGATAGCGTTTTTTTTCCTGGGCATAGCGTGCATGTTACATAAACATTCTTGCCTTTAATTTCAATGAGTGAGAAGTAGTGCCGGTACTTCCAGTTCGAGAACGCTACCTTTGAATTTCTCTGGCTCATCGCCATTGTCGCTGTCTTGTGTTTAGTGGTAGTCAGAGCGTGCGGTGAGACAGCGTGAGCAGGGCATCCACCTACCCAGCCAATCATCATCGCATTTGCAATGGTGTCATCACCCCCCCCCCCTGCTCCAGGCAGCTGGTGTGCAGCCAAAGCCTGACACCTCGCGCTTCATTCAACCAAATTGTAGTAACGCGCCACTTTACATTCTATGTAATGATAACGGCGTTGCAATAATGGGAAAAGTAATTAGATTACTCCGTTACTGAAAAAATAACGCCATTAGTAACGTTGTTATACTTAAACGCTGTTACTCCCAACGCTGCTCCTGACCAACTAGGCACATACCAGAGGGTACTGCATGGCGCTGCAAAATGCTGTGGTAGCCGTTTTTGTTCAGCCTTTCACTCTGTACAAATCACCGACCCTGGATCCAGCAAAACAGACCCAGACCATCATGCTTCCTCCTCCATGTTTGACAGTTGATATCAAACACTGAGGAACCATCCTTTCGCCTACTCGACGGCGTACAAAAATCCTGCGTGATGAACCGAAGATATCCAATTTTGATTCATCAGTCCATAGCACCATCTTCCAGTCTTCAGTAGTCCATTGACGATGTTTCTTGGCCCAGTCAAGCCTCTTTTTCTTATTCTGACGTCTTAGCAATGGCTTTCTTGCTGCAACTCGACCTATCAAACCTGTAGCTCGAAGTCTTCTCTTTCCAGTTGAAACTGAGACTTGCTTATTACGACCACTATTAAGCTGTGCTTGAAGCTGTTGTCCTGTGAGCCGCCTATCACGCAAGCTGTTGACTCTTAGAAACTTGTCTTCTGATTCTGTTGTGGCTTTGGGTCTGCCAGATCTCTTCCTGTCAGAGTTACCCTCCAGTTTCTAAGTGCCTTTTGATGGTGAAGAATACTGTACTCACTGACACCTTGACTTTCTTCGCAATTTCTCTGTAGGAAAGATCAACATTCTTAAGTGTTATGATGGTCTGTCTCTCTTCCATTGTTAATTGCCTTTTTCACGCCATTTTTATAGCAACACAGTACTTTCTGCAGTACAATACTGTTCAAATAATGCTCACTAGGGTATGGTACCACAGTGTGTTCCAACAATACTTTTATACAAACAGAGGGGGTTGTAAGTAATCCAGACAAGTTGGAACACCTGTGGGAATTGGTAGCACCAACTTTCAAAGCTTGATCAACCTCCATTGCTGCAGAACAGCTTTATGTTGTTAACCCATTTCTTGTTCCCCGAAAAAGGCAGGAAAATATCTGCGTCTTCCCTTCGTGTAAACGGGGCCTGAATGTGTACGCAAGTGCAGTCGCAAAAACCATCAAGCGCTACAATGAAACTGGCTCACATGAGGACCGCCCCAGGAAAGGAAGACCAAGAGTCGCCTCTGCTGCTGAGGATAAGTTCATCCGAGTCACCAGCCTCAGAAATCGCAAGTTAACAGCAGCTCAGATTAGAGACCAGATGAATGCCACACAGAGTTCTAGCAGCAGACACATTTGGTTCCCACCGTGAAGCATGGAGGAGGAGGTGTGATGGTGTGGGGGTGCTTTGCTGGTGACACTGTTGGGGATTTATTCAAAATTGAAGGCATACTGAACCAGCATGGCTACCACAGCATCCTGCAGCGACATGCCATCCCATCCGGTTTGCGTTTAGTTGGACCATCATTTATTTTTCAACAGGACAATGACCCCAAACACACCTCCAGGCTGTGTAAGGGCTATTTGACCAAGAAGGAGAGTGATGGAGTGCTGCGCCAGATGACCTGGCCTCCACAGTCACCGGACCTGAACCCAATCGAGATGGTTTGGGGTGAGCTGGACCGCAGAGTGAAGGCAAAAGGGCCAACAAGTGCTAAGCATCTCTGGGAACTCCTTCAAGACTGTTGGAAAACCATTTCAGGTGACTACCTCTTGAAGCTCATCAAGAGAATGCCAACAGTGTGCAAAGCAATAATCAGAGCAAAGGGTGGCTACTTTGAAGAAACTAGAATATAAGACATGTTTTCAGTTATTTCACACTTTTTTGTTAAGTACATAATTCCACAACTGTGACCAGAATTCATAGTTTTGATGCCTTCAGTGAGAATCTACAATGTAAATAGTCATGATAATAAAGGAAACGCATTGAATGAGGTGTGTCCAAACTTTTGGCCTGTACTGTACAGTCAAGTACAAGTCAAACCTGTACTCAAGTAAAAGTCCAAAAGTATCAGCATCAAAACATATTAAATAAAATACTCACAATGCAGAATGGCATATTTTAGAATAATTAATGTGATATTATTGGATTATAATCTATATTTCGATGGATTAATACATGTATGATTTCAATGTTACAGCTGGTAAAGGTGGGGCTTATTGCTTTATCTATGATAAGAATATATCATCTCTATTTGTTGATAATATTTGTATTCATAATTTGAATCTATAACGAAACCCATAGCTCAATTTATCAAATAAATGTAGTGGAGTAAAAAGTACAATATTTCCCTCTGAAATAAAGTGGAACACAAGTATAAGCAAACAGAAAATTGAAATACGTTAAGTACAATTACCTCAAAATTGTACTTAAGTACAGTACTTGAGGATATGTACTTAGTTACTTCACACCACTGTTTCCCTGTCTCAATGACGTAAAACATGGTCATTAGCCAAGCAGTTACGCAAGGTCACGTGGGTGTTTGCGCTCACATGGAAACCGGCATGCATCAATCTACCCCTTCATAGAAACCTTTTATGGAGAAATATCACAGATACTATGTTTTACATTTGTAGTTAACTGAGAAGGTAAAACTTTTTGTTTATGCTGCATCTGGCTGAACTTTCAATGCACTTTCAATGCACAAAGCGCTCCATTCTGCATGACTTTCTCACTCTCAAACAGCCTAATTAAGCCTATCCCAATATCTCATGAGAAGAAAGGCAGAATCAAAATTTTAATATATCCTACGTAGGAGATAATAGCCCGTATGTAGAAGATAATGAGCCTCATGCAGAAATATTATCTTAAATTTTCTCAACTTTCAGACAACTCCAGATGCACCAAACGTTCTTAACCATTCAAATCTTCTCTTACCCAGATGTGCCAAATGATGAATCCCACTTGATCTGAATTGTTTATTAGCATAGGTAACGCCCCCCGAAACACTATATAAGGACAGGTGTTGTGATGTGTGCAAATACTCTGGTACCTGCCCAAGAATTGGCGCGATGCCATCAAAAAAAGATTTTCCAGAGCATCAGTACTGGTGGTACAGAAAAATAAAAAAACTGCTAAAATATATTATAATCATATACTTTATTTTTGTCCTCAAAATATTCATATTTTTAAGGCCAATGTTCTGAACTTGAATGTTGAAGTGCGCTCATTGTGCATCAACAGTCCTGCAGCAGTGAAAAACAACATCAGCAATCAGTCTGTATAGCTTTAGCCATCCAGTCAGATCTGGCCACCAGCAACCTCAGTTTGTCACCTGACGACTGGATCAGCTCCTTTCCCCTAACAGAGACGAAACAGAGACACAGAGTTGGAAGAGATGTAAATAAAAAAAAAGCAGCTATCCACATTTGCTATTTAAAGATCCCATATCATGCTCATTTTCATGTTCAAACTAATGTTTTGTGTTTCTACTAGAACATGTTTCTATGCTTTAATGTAAAAAAAAAAGTAATTTTTCTCATACTGTCTGTCTGAATATACCTGTCTTCACCCTCTGTTGAAACACTCCGTTTTAGTGCCTGTCTCTTTAAGCCCCCCCTCCCGAAGAAGCCCAGTCTGCTCTGATTGGCCAGCGTTTCTGGGTCTTTCGCATCTGTGCACTCTGCGTCTCTGAGCCGTCATTGCAGCCTGGGAATGACTGTAACGGCACTGTCTACCTATATATAGTATCGTTGTGACATCACAACCGAACGGAAGTCCGGACGGCTCGTTTAAAGACACAGTTTCTGAATACGGGCTGTGTGCAGTTCTCTGTAGATTGAGCATTTTGATACTTTCACAGTATTTATGCATAACCTCAACCTTTTTTTATAATCAAAAAAAGATATGGAAGTCTCACTTTTTACAATATGGGACCTTTAAATGTGACTTTGCTCAGATTTGAATCATTCCTACCGCTGATAGTCCAGTCCAAGCAGACTGACACCGTTAACAGCCAGGATCCTATCTCCTGGTACCAGCTTCTCACACCGGGCTGCAGGAGAGTCTGGAACCACTGCTCGGATGAAGATGCCTTTCAACCTCAAGGAAGTGTCCTGGAAGATGAGGTCAAAATGTCATAGACTCACTGACACCCATGACTTTGTAGTCAGCTGCCACACAGCAACATTTAAAAACCCACATAAAAAACAAACAAACATCCAAAACACCCCTTTTCACTTTATCAATGTTTTCTTATTCTTTCTTGCTTAATGTTCTGGGTTTCATTTTTAAAAATCTAAACATTTTCAGAAGCTGACTCAAATGTCAGTGTTGTTTTAAAAATGATTTTAAAACTGCATTTCCACATGTCAATAACATACCTGTGATTGTATATATCTAAATCTCTGCAAGTTGATCTTCATAGAGTACTGAAATTATACCAGTTGCTGCAGGTATGATAGGAAAACAATAATAACAATAGTATATATATATATATATATATATATATATATATATATATATACACTACAGGCCAAAAGTTTGGACACACCTTCTCATTCAATGCGTTTTCTTTATTTTCATGACTATTTACATTGTAGATTCTCACTGAAGGCATCAAAACTATGAATGAACACATATGGAATTATGTACTTAACAAAAAAGTGTGAAATAACTGAAAACATGTCTAATATTTTAGATTCCTCAAAGTAGCCACCCTTTGCTTTTTTGATAGCGCTGCAAACCCTTGGTGTTCTCTCAATGAGCTTCATGAGGTAGTCACCTGAAATGGTTTTCACTTCACAGGTGTGCCTTGTCAGGGTTAATTAGTGGAATTGTTTCCCTTATTAATGGGGTTGGAACCATCAGTTGTGTTGTGCAGAAGTCAGGTTGATACACAGCCGACAGCCCTATTGGACAACTGTTAGAATTCATATTATGGCAAGAACCAATCAGCTAAGTAAAGAGAAACGAGTGGCCATCATTACTTTAACAAATGAAGGTCAGTCAGTCAGGAAAATTGCGAAAACTTTGAATGTTCCCCAAGTGCAGTCGCAAAAACCATCAAGCGCTACAACGAAACTGGCTCACATGAGGACCACCCCAGGAAAGGAAGACCAAGAGTCAACTCTGCTGCTGAGGATAAGTTCATCCGAGTCACCAGCCTCAGAAATCGCAAGTTAACAGGAGCACAGATTAGAGACCAGATGAATGCCACACAGAGTTCTAGCAGCAGACACATCTCTAGAACAACTGTTAAGAGGAGACTGCGCGAAACAGGCCTTCATGGTCAAGTAGCTGCTAGGAAACCACTGCTAAGGAGAGGCAACAAGCAGAAGAGATTTGTTTGGGCCAAGAAACACAAGGAATGGACATTAGACCAGTGGAAATCTGTGCTTTGGTCTGATGAGTCCAAATTTGAGATCTTTGGTTCCAACCGCTGTGTCTTTGTGCAACGCAGAAAAGGTGAACAGATGGATTCTATATGCCTGGTTCCCACCGTGAAGCATGGAGGAGGAGGTGTGATGGTGTCGGGTGCTTTGCTGGTGACACTGTTGGGGATTTATTCAAAATTGAAGGCATACTGAACCAGCATGGCTACCACAGCATCCTGCAGCGACATGCCATCCCATCCGGTTTGCGTTTAGTTGGACCATCATTTATTTTTCAACAGGACAATGACGCCAAACACACCTCCAGGCTGTGTAAGGGCTATTTGACCAAGAAGGAGAGTGATGGAGTGCTGCGCCAGATGACCTGGCCTCCACAGTCACCGGACCTGAACCCAATCGAGATGGTTTGGGGTGAGCTGGACTGCAGAGTGAAGGCAAAAGGGCCAACAAGTGCTAAGCATCTCTGGGAACTCCTTCAAGACTGTTGGAAAACCATTTCATGTGACTACCTCTTAAAGCTCATCAAGAGAATGCCAAGAGTGTGCAAAGCAGTAATCAGAGCAAAAGGTGGCTACTTTGAAGAAACTAGAATATAAGACATGTTTTCAGTTATTTCACACTTTTTTGTTAAGTACATAATTCCACATGTGTTCATTCATAGTTTTGATGCTTTCAGTGAGAATCTACAATGTAAATAGTCATGATAATAAAGGAAACACATTGAATGAGGTGTGTCCAAACTTTTGGCCTGTACTGTATAAAAACGTATTTAATTTTTGTATTTTTTTTAAGGTGTGAGGTCTTAGAGGCGCAAGACCGTGTGCAGTCGCACACTTTGGAACTATGGTTCTGCCCTGGACCATCAGGGGATGAACATCACAGTTTGACAAAAGTCAATGAGTGAGTTGAGGGGTTGTGGTTAGCTCAGACATGTCTTTAATAACAGCAGGACAGAGAGAACCCAGATTTAACTATGTATAATCAGATCTGCATCTCTTTCACTCACCCTTGTGTCAACCAGAGCAAGACCAAGTCCTCTTTCATCTCGCTCCAGCTCCATGCTAAAAACCTCATCATTATTGTCATCATAATGGTCATCCGCCTCTTCCTCCTCCTCTTCCTCTTTCAGTTCAACAAATGTTTTCATACTGGGGCAATCTGACTTCAAACGGTCTACTTTCAGTGCAGCCAGACATTCAAACACTAATCCACCTAAGGAGAAAATAAACATGCTCAGTTTTCTCTTACTGTAGACAAACAAAGACAACCGTCAATGGTGATGTAGTTCTATGCTCTACCTTCATCATGTGTGTCTACACCAGAGGACCAGGGAAGTTTCTCACTGTCACCCTTCATCCAAGTATCCTGGTATTCCTTTACCATATCAATAGAATCTGTGATGTGGGGGGTGTTGGGTGGGGTGAGGAGACAGGAAGGGTCCAGAGCTGACCTCCTCATCTCACTGCTCTCTCTTGTCTGCAGCTCCAGATGTCTTAGCTTCTGAGACAAAAGGAGGGCTCCACAGGAGCTGAACTCATTTGGGTATTGGGTGGAGGACGGAGAGGGAGGTGATGAGGGTGATGGAGGTAAGGCACCAGAGATAGTAGAAGGGGGGTGGCGATCATGGACAGTAGCCTGAGATAAGACCATCTTAACTGGCGATCTATCCAAGGTTTCCAGACTTGGTTTTGGAAGAATATCCATCTTAGTCAGTTTAGCCTCCATGGGAATGGTATCACCCTGGATGACAAAAGAGAACAATTAGGATAAATGAGAAAACCGAATTTGAAAATTGGCATTCTTTAAAAAGGAAACACCACCAATTTTTCACATCAAAGTGTGTTTAAAGGTCTTGGGCAGTACTATTGCATATGTGAAAAACATTGTATTAAGCCTTTTGTGTCTCCAGAGGAAGCTGTGTGAAGTATGATAAATAGCCTTAAAGGTCCAGTGTGTAACGTGTTTAGTTGTTCATTATCAAAATCTGTGTTGTCCGTTCACAAACTTGTCCTTTTTCATGAATTTTTACCTCCACCATCAATTCCAAGTATTCCTTTTGGCTTGGAATTTTACATTTGCATTTGCATGAACTGGGGTATCCATATTCATGCGCCATCTTGAAATACGTTAGCCGGTAAGGGACATACAGGACATACTGCTCCGACTTTCGCGTTTTTGCTGTCACATGATAAACTCACAGGTGCTGCTAATGCTGCTAATGGGTATCATAGTGTAGTAGGTTGAAAATGCTATATGTTTAGTTTTTGTTTAAACAGACACCCTACATTTTTGTTTAATATTTGAACCATTGTAACTAATCCTTACAGACTTATTGAAGCTATTATTCTTCCACGTCAGTAGATGACGCTATGGTACTGCTGTGGATCCATTAGGGAGACCGTAGCTCTTAGCTCTGCTCATGTGCAGCTCAGAAATAAACAAGCTTTGCCGTGAGCAACACGCTAACGTGCTCTCTGTTGATTCACAGGTACTGAAAAACTCACTTACTTACACTTACTACTTATACTGCTTGTATCAGCAGATTATCTAAATGTTATAGAAATCATTGTGTGATGTTGTGAGCTGATTTTGAGGTGTTTGTGTTAAGAGTAAAAAGCGTATCTTTGAAGCTAGTTGTTCCGACCAGTGTCGGCAGGCTGAGTAGTTCTTATGAACTTCGGTTTTACAATGTAGTTTTTCATAGTAGTTTGTAAGTGTAAGTTACTGATCTTAGCATCCTGTAACATAAGAAAACATGTTCTATATTTTGTTCAGATTATTAGCCAGCCAGCAGTGAGGAAATGCTGATGAGAAATACTGTTTTAAGCAAATTTTACATTCCCGGTCATTCAGTAACATGGCAACGCCATCTTGTCAAGCGCTAATATTAAGTGCACGCGTATGAGAGAACATGATATGTAAGAATGTTGTATATATCGGTGTGTATTATGCTACGGTTAAATTTGTGTTAGCCGGATAGCATTGGTTATATGTGAAAGACTGTAGGTGTCCGAGTCCAGTGAATGTGAAGTTAGATTATTTTGGTATCTTTTAGTATTTTAAGTTAAGCCAAGTCTTGTATGTGTAATATGTGTTAAATCATTTGAATTTATGTGCATTGATTTTCTGTCAGACTGTTTCATATTATTTATCATCAGTTTGGTTACACAATTTATTTAATTTTTAAACGTTTTATTATCATTTTAACATGCACTTTTATCAGAGTTAACACAGTAGAGACAATGGGAATGTATGGGAACTGTATGCAATTGTGTACATACTTTGAACTGCGTGGTGCGAGAGAGTTGATTGCGATATATGATCTCAACGGTAGATGGAAGAAATTCCTACACATTGGACCTTTAAGTTTTTTTTTTTTTAAGTTTTCATTGGCCTTAATACTGCGTTCCATTTACCTCGAAAGTTGGAAGCTGGAACTGGGAATGACGTCACAAGTAGGAATTAACTGTTATTTCACAGTGGGGTTTGCTCTAGCCAGGTTAGCCATTGTTAGCAATACCATCTGATAACAAAGCATTAGGATGTATTTTGTGCATACAAACACCATAGCAACATGTCCACATGATTAATAAGACACAAATAGGACAGAAATGCTAATAAATAGTGTATTACTACAGCTTTTACTACTGTTGATGCATGGCGCAGCCATGTTGGATTTTGAGGTCAGGGTTGATGAGTTTCTCCTGACTTTCCGAGTCAGAAATCCGACTTCAGGGGGAGTTCCAGTTCAAATTTCTGACTGTTCAAATGGAACGCACCATTATAGTGCCCACCAGTCTTGTATAAAGTACTTGAAAGCAATACTTGAGTAAAAGTACAAGTATCTTACCAGAAAAGGACTTTGGTTGAAGTTAAAGGTGCCCTGCCACACGTATTTCATTACTTTGTAGTAATGTCTGAAGTTCTACCATGGACTCTGTAACATTTGTTTGTGGAAAAAATGCCTTGGCTACCTTGTTTCAAGTCATTCTAGCGTGGTATAGAAAGCCTGCAGGAAGACTCAGCTCGATTTGTGCCTGTTCTTATTAAGCTAAGATGCTTGACTCTGATGGGCTAACAGCTAGCCAATGAGAGCCTGGCTATCAGCATCCTTTACCCAGCGCAACTGGGCGAGCTCATGAATAGTAATGAGCTCAGGCAACGCCACGTCAGACTGACCAGCTTTTGTAATTGGCCTGATTTCTCTTCTTATTTCTTTTCAGTGGCTAGAGCTGTCAGAGGAGGTAGCAGTTCATTTTCACATTGACGACATAACACAAACACATATGGACCTAACATACAGTAAAAAAGATTTTTGTGTGGCAGGGCAACTTTTTAGAATATTACTTGAGTAAAAGTCTTAGAGTATCTGATGTTTACTGTACTTAAGTATCAAAAGTAATTTTCTGATATTAAATGTACTTAAGTATTAAAAGTAAAAGTTAAAAAAACTTTGGATTATGGCCAAAGGTATGAACGTTATCTTCAACATCACTGTCGTTGGGGTGTTCATCGTCTGTTACCATGGCGGCAGAGCCTGCAGGTGCTTCCATGACACTATCATTTATTATTAATGTTATTATGCTTCCTCCTCTTCTTCTTCAGTTTTGGCCTATGTTTTTTTGTTGTTGCTTTGCAACCAACAGGCATTACGTCACCAAATGGAATGGAGCGTGCATTAACTTGCATTCTAGGAGCAATGATTCTACAAACCTTACTTTTTCCAGTGTAAGAAATTTCTTCTGATTTTATTTTGTAGTAACGAGTCACTTAGATGCTTAGCAGAAATGTAGTGGAGTAAAAGCATACATTTTATTTAGGAAATGTAGTGGAGTAAAAGTAAAAGTTTCCGGAGATATAAATAATGAAGTAAAGTACAGCTACGTAAAACTTCTACTTAAGTACAGTATTGAAGTATTGTTGTATCACAACACTTGTGCCTAGGGGTGGGAATCACCAGTGGCCTCACAATATGATATCATCACGATACTTATCTCACGATACGATATTATTGCGATTTTAAACATATTGCAAAATTCTGCAATATATTGCAATGTATTACCTTATTTCCAACTTAAAATTTTTCCCAATTTCAAATGATGTGCCCAAAGAAAAATGTTGTCAACATCGGTTTTATCTAAAAAGATAAATTTCTCTGTCTGTTCATCTCACTTCAATTTTATTGCTGCAAAATGGGATTGTCAAGCAGACAGACTGACCAACACACATGTCATAAAAGATCGATACTTGGTGTCTGTGTATCGATACAGTATTGCCACGAAAAATATTGCGATACTATGCTGTATCGATTTTTCCCCCCACCCCTACTGGTGCCCACTCTTATGTATGTCAAATCTGCTACCTTGGCCAAGTGTAAATCTTACATCAACCATATACAGTGTACCAAACTTTTGTCAGTATTATTTATCTCAGTAGTGTCAAACTCAGTTTCACTAAGGGCCACATTGGAAAATAAGAATCACAGCAAGGGCCAGACATTTAGAGTTTATTGACATGCTTTAATTTTGAAAAAGTCAAATATCTTTGACTGTATTATTGCATGTCTTATAAAGTCTTCTCCCTTACAGTTTGTTTGACATAAAGCCCTAAAAAAGTCAGTTAAAAAGTTCATTAGCCATCATAGAAAAAAAAGGGGGGGGGGGGGAGAGGGGAGTGCCAAAAGCATCGGCAAAAGTGACAAAAACTAGGTGGGCCGAAATTTATTGTGAACCTAAATTGATATGCGGGCTGGATCAAAATCTCTTGAGTTTGACACATGTTCAAGTTCAATGTTCATCTTGTTCAGTATACCTATGTAAAAATCAAAAGGCATGAATGTTGTACCTTTTGCTCCTCAGTAGCTGTCCCCTCATCGGACTGGGAGTCAGAAAGGGTGGACATGAACTCTTTCAGTTTGTCCAGCTGTTCCCTCAGGGCTGAATCTATTACCTGCCTGCTCAGTTGGATCTGGTAACCCCCATCTGGCAGCACCAAAGGATGGTGGGTGTCAAAACTCTCCAGGATATCAGCTGAGGGAAGAAGGGCCATATTGCATTACAATAACAAGGAATAAAAGAAAAAGTCAAGTGAATCTTGTGGATTATGATATTTATAATTGGTAATATGGATTAAGACAGAATGGGATAATAGTTGACCAGTATGTTGACCTCTCACCAGTTTCGTGTGCCACAGCCTGGTCACGAACAGATGGAGTCCATGTGTGTCTGCAGGGAGATGCTGGGCTGTAAAGACTCAGCAGGTGGTTCAGCTGGGCTGGACTCAGGGCAGGGTAGTCAGACCGCAAGGACACCCAAGATGTCTACATACACAAAAATGTTACAGTTATATGGTGTCTCATGGGAAAGCTAAATCATCTTATTGCCTTGTTTTTGTGCAAGTACCATACTTTACCATCATGACTGATCATATAGTTCTATTTCATGTAACTTCTACAGGGATAGGAAGTTTATTTTACATAACTAAAAGGGAAATTAATGTCACGATAAACCAAATGTAACCAAACCAAACAGGCTGGAAGCCAGGTGAAAGACAGAATGTCTGACTGCCACGAGCAAATATGTTTGCAGCCAGACTTAATATCTCCCTGATGACCCACTAGGCTCCTGGAGGGGGAGGCCTGCTCAGAGAGGGTCGTCACAGGGATACATTCAGATACACAATAAGGAAATAAGTAGATTTTGAATAACAAGTTAATAATGGTATTGGCAATGTGACAATGCCTGTTAGAATTCATAACCTCTTCCCTCACACAGACAACCTAAAGATATTTAAAGGGAGCACACTTGGCAGGTGCCACAAATTGGAGGCCTTCCTCAGTGAGGGCAGCTTTGGTTTTGTGCACACTGACACGCTTCTCAATTTGGATACTTCTGTAAGTACGCTTACATGTAATACACTGTGTACACTATGGCTGCATCTCATTGCCCTTATTTGATAGCTCCTTGACTTCTCGGTCCTCGGCTAAACCGGAAGATGTTCCGTCCCTCCTCGGTGAAGGCTGTCTCAAAGCTCTTATTTCCGCCCTGAGGACCAAGGAGCAAGCATAGGGTGGCAGTAGCTCGGTCCGTAGGGAGTTGGGTTGGGAACCGGAGGGTTGCTGGTTCAAGTCCCAGTACAGACCAAAAGTACAGTGTGTGGATTGGTAGCTGGAGAGATGCCAGTTCACCTCCAGGTGCTCTTGAGCAAGGCACTGTACCCCCCCAACAGCTCAGAGCGCTGGTCCAGCACTGGCAGCCCACTCACTCTGACATCTCTCCATTTGTGCATGAATAGGTCCTGAGCATGTGTGTGTGTATATCAGGCCTGGGTGTAGTGATTTCTAACAAAAATGCCCTAACAAGGTGCCCACTCTTATGTATGTCAAATCTGCTACCTTGGCCAAGTGTAAATCTTACATCAACCATATACAGTATACCAAACTTTTGTCAGTATTATTTATCTCAGTAGTGTCAAACTCAGTTTCACTAAGGGCCACATTGGAAAATAAGAATCACATCAAGGGCCAGACATTTAGAGTTTATTGACATGCTTTAATTTTGAAAAAGTCAAATATCTTTGACTGTATTATTGCATGTCTTATAAAGTCTTCTCCCTTACAGTTTGTTCGACATAAAGGGGGAGTGCCAAAAGCATCGACAAAAGTGACAAAAACTAGGTGGGCCGAAATTTATTGTGAACCTGAATTGATATGCGGGCCGGATCAAAATCTCAGAGGGGCCGGATTTGGCCCGCGGGCCTTGAGTTTGACATATGTGCCCTAGACTGTATACTGTATAAAGATATTAGCGATTTATACATACAATCTAAAAAAACACACCCACACAGTCCTGATGAAGCAGATTAGCTGAGTTTTTGATTGTTAAATAATTCTTTCTTTGAATGTTGTGTATTTGGTAATGGATATTTAATGTTATACAGAAATACTTGAGATTTAAAACCAATACACTTTTCTGTGCACTTCAGAAATCACATTTCTAAATCCTCAGCGTTTTATGTCTCCGTGGTTATTTATAGTTGAATAAACACAACTCAGCTGAATGTGAAGTGTGTGTTTGTGTGATTTGTACCTGCAGTAAATTCTTTCTAGGTGTAGCCAGCAGGTTGATAGCTGATGAGAGTGTATGTGTGTGCTCCAAGGCCAGTTCTCCCAGTCCAGCTGTGTGGGCCCAGTCCAGGAGCAAGTCAAGATTGGCCCTCATGCGTACGCCTCTGGACCACTGGTAGAAACCTGGCTCAGCGCCTGTGTACACATCGGGAGAAAGCCATCTTTAAAATCACTTCTTGGTTCATTTACTTTAACTTTTAGGACTATACAACCATACTTATTTTATTCTTTATGTTGTTTCTGAGAGTTGTTTGCATTCCCCATTATTCCAGACAATCTGGATACAGTGAAATCTGACATCTGCCTTGGTAATGTATAGGTATAGGTAAATTAAGTAAGTTAAGGTAAATTGGTAATGCAGATTTGACAGGTACACAGATAACCATAATTCCAAACCAAGCAAAAATTAAAGGATTAGTCTGCAATTATTCTATATTATTCTTGTCGTCAATGAATCCCATGAAAACATATTAACAGTAATATTAGCACTACTAACGTACAAAGTATTGTGTGTATCCAAAGCCAAAGTGTGTGTATCTACATTACCATGAACACAGGCAATATAGTTTATTATGAGTCAGTCCCACATACACTCTCTCTAGCGCACCAAATGAAATGTGTATTATTCCACGGCTGAAAGTAGTCCCTAACATATGGATTATTTCCTCCTTTTTAAATATTGTTTAATAAAAGCTACAGATATTTTAAGAAATGACTGAGATTTATGTCTTCGGTAAGAACAAATTGGCCTTGGGGTTGAGTGAGTGAGTGAGTTTAGAAGTTTCTACCCTCCAGCGATTGTTAGCCTACAAACTCCTCTGTGTACCAAGCTATTATACTCTATGTGGACACTTGTGCACTGGTACCTCTCTCCATGAGTGAGTTGAAGAGTGATGCGTTGATGAAGTAGAAGAGGTAGCCAATGAGCTGTGAGGAAATCTCTGGGTGTAGCTGACAGTCAGACAGTAGTCTCCAGGTCTCGGCCAGAACATCCACAAGATGCTGGATCTCACCAGGGACCTGCAGTCCACCTTTTCCCAGGACCCGAACACTCTTGCCAGTCACCTGCAGGTCAGGACTCTCCCTGAACGGGTTGCAATCCAGAAGGCCCGGCAGGACGGGGTAGAGGACCTGATAAGATAGAAGCAGTTGAATAAAGGGGACTGCGCAGCTCAGTATGAGAGTGACTCACTCATCTATGTGGAACCAGAGATTGTTGGCAATTCCTGTGGGTCAATTTGAGGTTGGAAAAGTTAACATTTTGTGGTGGATGTTCTGATCACTGGGATAAAATAAAACATGTAACTCTCCAACCCACATTTCAGACCACCCACATTGCCTCTGCATGTCTGTCTCTCTGTGTTTCTCACACTACAACATAGATGATATAAGATTAGACAGAGAAATCAGCAGAAATAAGAGAGGCAGAGTTTATAACATTTCCTCTATTTCAGCCAAAGGTCCTCACTGTTCTTGAGAGCGAGGCCAGACAACGATAGCTTTGTTTGGGCTAATTGTACACAGACATCCCCCTTCCCCCAAATCTTAATCTTACACCCACCAAGCTTCCGAGGCTAGCGCCGGCTGTAGATCCACATTCCTAAAAAGCTGAATATGGCTCATGTGGGCTTGGCATGCCGCTGCAACAAGACTGCTGAGTGAAGCGTTCTGAAGGAATCCACCATAAGCAGATCATTTTACATTTACTGTAAGGCCCTGCAGCCAGAGCAGGCTGAACATGAACAGTAGAACACAACTGCCATGGCTCCCATCAAACATGAAAAACTGGAAAAGGGTGAACATTAAGCCAAATAATCTTGCAGTGTTTCTGGTTGGAAAATGTTGCTCAGCAGAGCCAAGCCAGAGGATATTCATTCATTATGGGATGACCACATGCACCCATGGCACGCATTATTCCAGAGTAAAATAAAAAGCATGTATTATTGTATTCTGTGCTGTCTGCTTAGTTGTGCATTCATTATGATGGACAAGTAAACACACAGTCTGACCACACGCCTGTTAAAGCGTGTCTGTATTCATCACAACGTGTCTTCAGTTAGAATAGCTTCTCACCAGTGGCGCCTTTTGTTTTCCATCCCACATCAATTACCCTCACATTGGATGGGCGAGCATGAAACACCCCAAAATAAACAGAGATTTAAGAAGATGTTACTGCACAGCATAGTAGGGCTAGTGTCACTTTCTGTCTGCTTATGGGAGGTTAAATAAAAGGTGAGCTAGAAAACAAAAGAAGATTAAGTGTAGCTTAGTCTTCTCTTGTTTTCCTTGTTTACACCCTAGAACATTAAATCTCCCATGAACAAACTAAACCCTGGGACAGCCACTGAAATGAGCACTGGCATAAATCACTATGTCATCTTACTGCACTAGTGAAGGGAAAGGCTACATGAGTAAACCATTAGGCCTTAGCCAGATTACTTCTCAATTTGACACTGGTGACTTCACTGCATTCCTCACACAATCTGGTCTGTCAGTCCAGGAAATATTTAGATAGGAGCTTGCTGTGAAGTGACAGTCATGATGGATGACACAATATGTCTGGATTAACCGGCAAGACCAAGGAAAACTGAGACTGTTGACCACACTACACCAGCTAAATCTGAAAATGTGGTTTACTTTTGAAAGCGTTTTGTAGAGATCTTCATCCATACTTAAATGACACACTGACTTCCTTCTCTTTTGGTCAGCAAGAAACTAAATTAAAAGAATTAAAAACAGACTTGAAGCGTAAATAAATGCTTTGCAAAAAATGTGTACACTTGCGGTCTAAACAAGTAGTAATGGAACTGTAGCAGCACTTTCTAGTGTAAAAAATCCCCAATAAAAGCTTAAACCAAAAACTTCACAAACGAACATGTTCCAGCAGGAATCTGATCCAAAATCACGGAGCAATGAACAACATCTGCAACCAAGAAAGATTACAGGTTTTCCTGACGTTGTGCTCTGTAAATACTGCTACTGTAATTGTATGTCTCTGGCAGTGGTGGAAGAAGTATTCATATCCTTTACTTAAGTGAAAGTACTAATACCACACTGTAAAAAATACTCTGTTACAAGTAAAAGTCCTGCATTGAAAATGTTACTTAAGTAAAAGTATGTAAGTATCATTAGGAAAATGTGCTTTAAGTATTAAAAGTAAAAGTACTCAATGTAGAAAAATCCTCACAGTTCAGAAACTGGAGACGATCAAAACTGTTCTGTCACCTAAATGTGTAATCATCTAATCATTTTACATGCACTATCAGGCCTTTATATTGTTGGGTAATTTAATTTATAATAAAACATCATATTTTATAAACTACATTTGCTTTTTGCGAAAGTCTTAATTTTTTTGTTTGAGATCAATTTTTTATTAGCACCATTTATCATTGAGACATACAGAACACATTCCACAATATGTGCCAGGCAGGGGTTAGATTGGGATTTGTTATGTGGGGGGGCTCTCCCTAGGAGGGTCCGGGGGTATGCCCCCCCGTGAAAGAAATGTGAAAAATAAACCATTAAATGGCACTTTCTGGAGAGTTTGGTGCAAAGAAATGGAGAAATCGAGTCATACATGATATGTGCAAAACTGCAAGGTTAAGAGCCTATACTTTGCATTGTTGTAGTATCAACAGGTATTAGGGCATTTAGCATTTACAATACTGTTAATCAGTCATCACTTGATTAGACATTATTACCTTGTTATGATATAAGAAGTGACCCATACGTTTTCAAAAGCATCACTTTCATCAAATTTTTTGTGACATATTTAGACTGCAAGCAGGCACATCCGGACAAATGAGCAGGCTTATGTGCCGGCTGAGCCCCGGCCCAATTTAACCACTGGTGCCAGGTAATATCAGATGGTGCATAGAGCAGAGAAACACAAATTGAACAAGAACAAAAACCCTCTCCCACCCCCCACCCTCTGCAGTCTCGAGGAAAACAAAACAAACAAACAAACAAACAAACAGAAATCACACCTAATACGCGAAATACGCTAACAGCTGTTTTATACAAAGCAAGTGGGGGGCCAGCGTTGAGCTATCATTTTCTTGGTTGCAGTTGAGCCGGCTAGCCAAATCTTCCTCTATCTCTCGAGCAGGTGTAATTTAGAGTCATCATTAAAGCACCCATATTATGCTCATTTTCAGGTTCATAATTGTATTTTAAGGTTGTACCAGAATAGGTTTACATGGTTTAATTTTCAAAAAACACCATATTTTTGTTGCACTGCACAGCTCTCTCTCACTGCTGCAGATCCTCTTTTCACCTGGTCTCTGTTTTAGCTACAGAGTGAGACCTCTTTTATTCTTCTTCTTCTGTACTATCTTTGATTGCACTCGGACATGCGCAGTAGCTCAGATGTAGATCATGTCAGCTAGCTAACTCTAGAGACAGTAAAAGAAAACCTGTTTCTCCAACTTCGGTAAGTTACAAGGCAGGATTAGCTGGGAGACTTCTAAATGAGGGCGCACATGTAAGTAGTTCTTTTGTAGATTATGGTGAACTTGTGTGTGTTGTAGCAGTGCTTTGCTATTGAGAACTAGATAGCATGCTAGCGGCTAACGCTAGCATGCTATCTCGTTCTCTAACGGTTGTGGTTAGCCAGCTTGTGACGCCACAAGCCATGCAGATTTTGAACAGCTCACTAGGAGACTGAAGGCAGGACACATTCAGAAACCGTATCTCACTCAAAACAGCATGGATGGATTTTTTTCAAAGTTTGTATGTGTGTGGAAGCACCAGAGACACAAAATAACACCCCAAATCCCAGAAAAAGTGATTTTTTTCATAATATGGGCACTTTAAGTAACAAAACAATCGGGTCAGTAGGAATTAGATATCCTATCACATCAGATAGTATTGATGTTGTTTTATGCCAGAACTCATGCACCTGTTCACACTCCCAGACTATGTGCAGGTACGTTCCGGTTTGTTAAGGTTGACAGAACGTACAATAGGGAGTGGGAATGGCTTTCGAGACGTATCTCTTCTGAGGAGTCCAGTATGTCCTATGGCATAGGTTGAAGTGACTATACTGGTGATTTGGTTTCTTGGAACAGTGGAAAATGTCCCAAACTGCCTCCAAATTACTTGTGTTCCCATCAGGGCTCAGCTCTCGTTCCCATTTCTTTACTATTTGGAGTTCTCCTATGGATACTTGCAACAGCTTGGACACTAATCCTCTCACAGGGAAATCAAAAAAACATTTAATGACATTGACATGAACATTTTAGGGCTGATCTTAAAGGAACACGCCGACTTATTGGGACTTTAGCTCATTCACCATAACCCCCAGAGTAAGACAAGTCGATACATACCCTTCTCATCTCAGTGCGTGTTGTAAGGCTGTCTGACGCCGCCAGCGGCATCAGGCCTGCACAGAACATGCAAGTGAATGGTTCCAGTAATCCTACTGCTCCAAATAAGTGACAAAATAACACCAACATGTTCCTATTTACATGTTGAGATTAAAACAACAACAAAACAAACCCCCTTTTCACAAAAAAAAAAAGATCTATATTCTCAGGCGGAAGTGTCTCATGTTACGTTGTTTTTTGTACACGCTGTGACTCTACAAATCACAACATGTAAACAGGAACATGTTGGCGTTATTTTGTCACTTTTGTCACAATTTGGAGCAGTAGGATTACTGGAACCATTCACCTGCATGTTCTGTGCTAGGCTAAGCTACCGGTGGAGGCGTCAGACAGAGTTACAGCACGCACGGAGATGAGAAGGGTATGTATGGACTTATCTAACTCTGGGGGTTACGGTGAATAAGCTAAAGTCCCAATAAGTCGGCGTGTTCCTTTAAGCAAAGATAAGAAGTGAAAGGATTTCCTGGGGACCTCAAAACTAGCTCTCAGGTCTTCAAAACTCAACATACTTATCTCATTGAATAACTGGTCTAGAGTATAAATACCTCTGTCACTCCACTGCTTACAAGCAAAAGGTTTGTTGCCAGACATTACGTGTGTATTGTGCCATATTGGGGTATTTACGAGCCACTTATTATTGGTGTAGCGCAGGTGCTCCTCCACCTGTTAAAAGTTGGCCAATGTGTTGGTGATAATGGGGCCATAGGTTAACGTACACTTTTTTTGGACAAACACCGCAAAAGCCAGGTCTTGCAGTCTTAGACTTCCAATAAGGTTTTGCTCTATTCCTCTCCATTGAACTGTAGATGAGGGGTCCATCCACACTCTGAGGGCCTGTAGCCGAAAGGCCTTGTGATACATTTTAAAGTTGGGGAGGGCCAGACCTCCAGTGTTTGTGGTACGAAAGTCTTAGGGCGTTTTCACACATACCTCGTTTGGTCCGGACTTTCAGACTTTTTAGTTTGATCCGAACCAAAATTACAGGTGTGAAACCTCCCCCGGACCACGGTCCGGATCAAAAGACCAAATTTTGGTCCGATAAAAAGAGGTGGTCTCGGTCCGGACCAAACTGAACCATGGTCCGGTTCGTTTGTAGTGTGAAAGCATTTTTTGGATGGTTCGGACTTTCGGACCAAATACAAGAAGCTCTGGCAGGCTCCCCTTGTGTTACAAGACCGGGGAAGCTCCCTTAAGGAACAGCTCGGTGCTTAGTGAGAGAGAGAGTGACGGTGAATGCGCTCAGAGCAGACAGCTGTCGGCTATCAGAGCAGAGAATACATCAGCAGTTTATTTGTTAAGTGGTAGTAAATGTACAGTGTAGGTTTCAGTTTGTCTCTGAATAAATGCTCCAGAAAGAAAGTTCCCGTATCTTGCATCTCAACATCACAACAAAAGGGGAGAGCAGCGGTCAGTTGAAAAAACTCAGACACAGAGAGAGGGACGGGAATGCCGCCTACAAACCAATCAATTATAATTATCTGGAGACGCAGCTCACGTATGTGATGACGGCAGGACGTAGTTTTGTCACGTATAGATCTTTAGTGCGCTTGCAAAACTGCAGTGTGAAACCAAAACTTACCAGATCAAATGTATACAATGTAACAAAAACATGAACCTTGGTCCGGACCTTGGTTCGGACTTTCATGTGTGAAAACGCCCTTAATTTTTAAAGTAACTAGTAACCAACCAAATCTGTCAGATTAATGTAGTGGAGTAAAAAGTACAATATTTCCCTCTAAAATGTAGTGGCGTAGAAGTAGAAAGTAGCATGAAAATAAAATAAAAAGTACAAGTTTTAGATAAACAAGATATAAGATACGATTCAGGCCCAAACTCTTGTTTTATCATGGCCTGGTATAAAAACAGCACCGAACAGGACCGCATGGCCCTGCAAAGTGTGGTCAATGTGGCTGAACACTCAATAGGCGGTGACCTAATCTGCCTAAAGGCCCAGACACACTGAACCGTTAATCAGCCGTCGGACAGTCTGGCGAGGTCAGTGACACAATCATCATGGGCAGCACTAAGCACCGGACAGAGCCACGGTGCCGCTGAAAAATAGCCTCAGGAAGGAACTTGTTTTGGTGGAACATGTATTCGTTCAAAAGTTGTTTTAGTCGTGCAACAGAAAACTCAGATTGGACAGATAGTCTAGCTAGATATCTTGGTTTACCTTGCAGATATCTAAGGAGCAGTTAACCATAGTCCTCATAAATCAACCGGAATTTAAAATTCCAACACAAAGAAAGCGGAAGGTAACGGACATTCAGCCAATAAGAGTGAAATCCGACGAATTTCTAGCAGAGCAACAGAGCAATCCCGAAAGTGGAACGTCGTGGATATAGACCACCTACCCATTTAACACGACCATTAGGAGCGTTTCATAATTTAACGCCCCTAGCGGCGGCAGGAAATATAACAGGAGCATTTCTGTCCTCATGTTTAAACCAGAGATTCTAAACAGTCACAGTTTTAAACATGTCATTAACATTGTGAAAAGTCGTAGTTTGGTTCTGTTTAGACATCAAAACTTCACACGTGATGTGGAATGTGAGGTAGCTCTGTTTGTCTCGTTTGTTCTGTAGAGTAAAAAAACCAACTTACCGTTTACTTCTATTTTCAAACAAGACACGAACCCCGGCCTCCTGCATGAAAAGTCTAATTTCAGCCCAATTTCCGAACAATTTTGCGCTCTTATAATTCTTCACCTTACTTTCTGCTTTGCTCCCGTCATAATTACTGTGGCCACTAGAAGGCATCGCCATCATAAACGTAAATGACACCGGGATATATTTTGAAAAGTTTGGAGTTGGTAAAATAGACGTGATGGACATTGTATCAGATCGAGCCTGGAACAAGGGGTACTGTCATTCACTCAAAAAAGCGCACCATCCCAGTCATTGTCATTTATAACTTTGCCAAGTTCGTCTTACCATTCCTCTTTTGAATTTGTCAAGAGAGTCAAGAGAGGCCACTGTCAAATGGGAGATTAATCTGTAATGAAAGCTTCCTTTTAATAGAGTTAATATTACAAGGCAAATTACCTTTTACCCAACTCATGTTGAGTTCATGTAAACCTATGAACTCAAAAGTTGTCAGTGCAGGGAAACTCAGACTATAAAACCAAAAGTTAATTGAACATCACATTTAAATTAGATTCTGCAAGTTAAAACTTTATGAACATACTATATTATATGTCTGGATTATTTCTGAATTTACTGACAAACCACATCTGGAAGTCATTTGGTTCATCAGGCAGACTTGCTGAGAGAAATACTGTCTGGGGCAGGTAGTTAGACAACCACATCCTCCTGCACTGAGCAACAAATGTGCTGCTTTTTAGAGATACAATGTCATATCACTGACTTTCTTCCCACATGGGAAACTAATATAGCCTAGAAGATGCATCAAAACTGCTGCAGCAGGCACAAAATATATCTGAATCCCAACTGGCTGGACTTGTGCGACCTTGGCATGGCTGCTGCTAACTGTCAGACCAGCGCTGTGTTATTGCTATTTCTGAAGTGGTTAATACTTGACATGGCTTCCTTTCACTTTGGGCTTTGCTGGTTTGGAACATTCTTGTTATTGGAGGGTCTGTACAGAAGAGTGGACATGCAGCTCAGCTATTAGCTATGATTCCTAGTTCAGCTCTACTGACTGAGGAGGAGTAAAAAGGCCTCCATCTCCTTATCAGTATTTTTTGGATGGTGTTTTTACCTACAATGACACAGCTCAACTGGGAAATTGCCTAAATCATTCCTGGCACACTTCTATGTAATGGGCTTTGTGCTTCAGTGAAAATTTCTCAATTATTGAAATAAAATAAAATCAGTATTATAATTATTATTTTTGGCCACTTGGGGGCAGTGAAACAACTTGTACATGCAATATTCATGCTAGTTGTTAGCAATCATTACTCTTATTACACACTGTGCTGACCTTAGTAACATTAGCATTATTTTGGAGGACAAATCCAATATAACTAATAAGTTCTCCAGTTTCCACCAACTCCTGAGGGAAATATCTGTTTCTTTCGCTGCTAAATGCTCCACTATTTCCACCAGCCTGTCACTAACCTTGTGTGTCAGCTGCCATGCTGTGCAGGTAGTGTACAGAGGGTGTATAAGGGATGTGAGGTATGCTTTGCTAAAAAGAGCTGCCTGCTGCTGCATCTGGGAAAGAGGGTGGCGAGAGCAGTGATACTGAATCAAACCAATGATGTTGCTTAAGCGCTCTGTAGAGCTGAGGGGAGTTAAAGCGCCCATTTTATCCTCATTTTCAGGTTCATAATTGTATTTTGAGGTTTTACCAGAATAGGTTTACATGGTTTAATTTTCAAAAAACACCATATTTTTTTTGTACTGCACATTGCTGCAGCTCCTCTTTTGACCCTGTGTGTTGAGCTCTCTGTTTTAGCCATAGACAGTATATATAATGGACCAGTAGATCCCGTTGCTCTGGACGGAGACCAGTGAAGGATATTAGAAGTACTTTTCCGGTGATGGCTGAGAGTTACTGCGCAGCCTCCAACTGAGCTTGACGACGTAAATGTGACGTAAGCAACCTGTCTGAAAGTTGGAAGTCTTCTGGTAGCTGTGCCAAGAGAAATCTCAATCAATCCCAATCTTGCAGAGACGGAGAACATAGGTATATGTAAGGAGATAACATAGGCACAGGCTAATTATTGCTAACTAAAAGGCTAGTTAACATTAGTAATTAAACTTAAACAGCTAATGTAAGTCGAAACTGCCTGCGAGCTTCTCCTGTACTATACGGTAATTCCTCTACTATGTGACAGTAAGTCGCGTGGTTATGACACAATCGTTAGCCTATTTTTACAAAAACGTCTACTATGGAGCCATAACGTGAGGTACAAGGTAATGGAGCCTTTTATACATTGTCGTGTTTCTTTAGTAATAAACAATGGACAAATAGAGTCTTTAAACGCTTCAGGTGTAAAGTTATTCGCTGTCAAAGTGACGTCAAAATGACAGTCAATGGGATGCTAACGGGGAGTGAGTTCTTGTTAGCATCAAAATGGCGCTATAGGAGCTACGCTTGCCAGATGTTCGCTTACCCCCTTGGTTTCAGGTACAGAGTGACACACTTCTATCCCATCTTCGTTGGGAGTCACACATGCGCAGTAGCTAGGTAAAGACTACTAGCTAGAAGCTAGCGCTGCTAGCGGTTAGCCACCTCGTTCTCAATGGCAAAACACTGCTACAAACCTATAGAACTACTATGTCCCTCGTCTGCAGGTATTCCACGCAAAGTTGGAAGTGTGCCCTCATTTAGAAGAAGTCTCCCGGCTAATCCTGCCTTGTACTGACCGAAATTGGAGAAACAGCTAGCTGATGTGGTATTAACTAGTGGTTAGCACACACCAAATGTTTCGGCCAATGACATAATGCCCTGCCGATTTTGACCAGCTCACCCGGAGAAGTTTGTATGCGTGTGGAAGCACCAGAGACACAAAATAACACCCCAAATCCCAGAAAAAGTGATTTTTTCATACTATGGCCACTTTAAGTGACCTCTCACATTACACATAATCATTTGATTCATTGTTACAATTAATATGAAAAGATTGATTAGTGCAACTTTAGGATCTTGTCTACCTTTCTTCTTGCTGAGAAGCAATTGTTCCTGGTTAATTTGTGTTTCAGTACTTTACATAGGAAACACATTTCTTTATGTCTCTTCTTTGTCTCACTTTATTTAAGTTAAACATGTCATGTGCTGAAAAATCATAAGCTGCAATGTAATGCTACCTTGGCAGCGCTTGGAGATCCCTGGCTTGATTCCTTTATCCTCCCCCAACACACACACACACACACACACACACACACACACACGCACTCAGGCCCTTAGTGTCCTGTCTCTCTCCCATGTCATAATGCACCCAGTGTGGTCTGGCAGTGTGGCAGTGATGGTCTAAACCAGCCAGCCTGACAGTAAGCTCTCAGAGTGGCTAACTAAGCTCTTTATTCTCAGCCCGTCTCTGATTATTTTCCTTTTTTTAAACGACACATCATAATCATCTGTGAGAGGAACAGATGCAGCCGCTACACAAGCCTGCTTTCACTATTCTTCTATGGCCAAGAAAAGTTCCTTATTGACGAAGCTAAGGTAGATGTTTTAGTTTCCCATGGCAAGACTCTAGAGCACTATTCAAGAACATACAGTACAGTATGTCAATATACATTTTGTAAATGCTATAGCTGTGTGCTTGGTTATCCTCTCACCTTGGTGATGTAGTACACGCACTGCTGGAAGGCGAGCATAATGACCTCCTCCAGGACAGCCATTGTCTCCTCACTGGCTGAACGGACACAGGACAGACGTAGCTCCAACAGGGCTGAAATCACACAAACACACATATATCTATAAATGGTACAGGTGTAGCTTCAGTGACATATTAAATGCATGTTTTTTTTTTTTTTAGTAAGGCAACTTTAAACCTTATGTCAGTGAGATAGAAAAATAAACTTTGGTTAAACTGTATTTTGTACCCAGAAATATTCTTATGTGTCATCAGTTAGCTGTCCTTTTTTAGTGGTTAGGTGGTGGGATATGCAGATTAAATTTTTCATATGGTCACACTGTATCAAATTTGAAGCTCAATAGATGACTGACCCAAGTTCTCCACCTCCTTGGTCTTGCCATCTTCCCGTCCTTCTTCTTCATCTTGCTGTCCCTGCTCTTTTCGGGTTCTCCACTCCAGTATCAGAGGCAGCTGGTATTGGATGAACTGCAGCAGCTCCAGACTGTTGGACATCCACACCACCAGGGAGCTCAGTCCTGAGATCACCCCATGCTGGCTGAGAGCCTGGAGGTCCTCTGGGCTTGAGCCCTCACCATTGAGACTGCATTACAGATTAAGAGGTCTGCAGTTTAGTCTGTGAACTGTTATGTAACTTAAGTGATTACTGAAGAAAAACAGTAAGGTGCGCTTACACTTCAGGTTGAACTCCAGCTAGGTCTTTAGTGTGCTCCTGTATGACAACAAAAAAGACTTTGCAATGAGGGCATGGAAATATAATATTATAGTAACAACCTTCATTTATACAAACATGCAGATGGCAAGTAGGTAAGATCAAAGGTATATATGCTAATTAAAAATCTAATAGACCACAGGGAGATCACATAGAGTTAAAAGAGGATCATTCATATACATAGGAACCAGTCTATATACTGAATTTTAAAAGGAGAAATGGCAGCCTAAACTCCTCAGTGGCTTTAATAACAATGGAGCACCTCTTGTTTATAACTAGAACTTTGTAACAAAGAAAAGTAAAGGTTTTAAAACTACATTTTGACACAGGGCCCCTTCACAAGACAGGGCCTAAAAAAGGTAAAAATATTGGCCTTCTGGTCACACAAAATATGTTACAAAATATGTGGTTCTAGAAGCTTGGTGGCATCATGGTTGCGTCCGAAATCGCATACTCTGCATACTTTTGTGTAAATTGATTTTAGTTTGTATTGTGCTTTAGTGCTGTATATTCTCAAACCAAACAAATTAGCAAATAATTAAAGCTAGGGTTGGTAAAGTTAAAAAGCTAGCAAGATTTGAAAGTAGCATCTCCGCAGGGCTCCGTCTAACCCCTCCCCTCGCCAGAGGTGTATAGTAACAAAGTAGAGCTACTTCACTACTGTACTTAAGTACTAAAAGGCTGTATCTGTACTCTACTGGAGTATTATTTTTTTTCTCCTACTTCAACCTTTACTTCAGCACATATGTTTGATGAGTTTAATACATTTACTCATACGATACATTTTTATGCTGCATCGTTACTCGTACAATTATAAAAATGTTACGTACGAGTCATTCCAAACCCATGTTATCACTGCCAGAGCGGTAGATGGCGCTGTCCCCAGGTTTGATGAAGCTGGCTCATCATTGAGCGAATCAAGCGATCAAGCTGTCTTATAAGAAGACCGCGCGTGCTCCCGTTCTGCCTTTGGCTCTGCTGCCTGCCTGCACTGAGAACATTTGAGCTTTGTGAGTTTGTTTCGAGATGGAACCAGAAAACACCAGAAACACCACCGTCCACGCCTTCAACTTCGAGTGATCGTGAGGAAGGAGACCACCCCTGGCCCTACTTAGAGTCCATGTTTTCAACTGTCGGAGTGAAAGACAATTCATACAGAATGAAGTGCCTACTCTGCCTCCCGAAATATTGCGAAATAATGGCCTTCAAAAATTCACTGTCGAATTTGAAGAAACATATCAAGGCAAGTTACAAATTGAATACACAAACACCAGCTTGAGCTATCAGTAAGCGCTAGCTAACTAGCTACCCGCGATTCATGACATGCTGGGGAGTTCACTTACGCTAACGTTAACTAGCTGGCTATCATAAAGGCTGTGTCACGCTGAATGGTGTTGTTGACTCATCACTAATGTCAACTTTCTCTTATTTTATGACATATACAGCCAAAGGAATTGTGAGTGTCCTTTAGGCTAAACATTTTAAATAATATAAACAATATGATATTCAAACTTGTGACTGCTTTCTTTAATAACTACATAACATAATACTTGTACTTTTACTTTCAGTACTTGAGTAGTACATTTTAAAATAAACTACTTGCAATACTTAAGTACAAAAAATGTTGAATACTTTAGTACTTCTACTTAAAGATGCAGTAGGTAAGACTTATAAAACTAACTTTCTGTCATATTTGCTGAAACTGACCCTATGTTCCAGTAGAACTACATGAATTATGTAAAATAAAAAAAAACAGCTCCTCTGGCACCTCCTACAGCCTGTAGTGCCATTGGCAAAATTCCACCGCTCCCGGTTGATTTTCTCCAATCAGGGCCTCAGGGGTGGTCTATCTGCCTGTCAATCACTGCTCAGGCACGTACACGCATATAGCGTTCTCCCCTCCCCCCTCCCCGCGCACGAGCTGCAGAAAGATTTCCCAAAACTCGGGTGAATATTGAAGTGGCTTTTCAGAGGTGGCGTGAGCTCCGGGATTTTAAAGATCTGAAGAACGATGCAGATGTAGCCACATTTCCTCTCGACAGGTAACATAATTACCAAGAATGATTTATCTTTCACTTGGTTATTAGTAGTCAAAAGTCCACAAAGCTACGTTGGTGAGGATAATATATATAACGTTTGCACAGTGGTCGGTCAGATATGATGCTGAAATGGCTAACGGTAGCCTGCTAGTTAGCATCGTTTTACTGTTGGTGAGTAAAGTTAACGTTGTGTTAGTGTTTAGTTATTGAACATGTTGTCTGTCTGACATGCCTAGGCAGTTCTGTCAAACTCCGTTGTGTGGGAGGGGCTTAGGAGACGGTTTGGGCTGCAGCAGAAAGGGGGGAGGGACTGAGAAGTTGTCAATGTTCAAATTTGTTGGCAAAGTCCTGGCTCTTCACAATCTTACCTACTGCAGCTTTAAGTGTGGTGCTTAAAGAGCACTTCAACTTCTACTCAAGTCACTTTTTTGATAGAGCACTTGTACTTTTACTCAAGTCTGGGTCTCTAGTACTTTATACATGTCTGCCCCTCACCCACAGGACCCCGCACACACAGACGAGCACTGCTGCGCCGCTGCTTCCGTGCAGAGTTTCAGTCTTTCTTTTCTTTTCCTTTTTGGCAGGGCGGGCGGTTGCAAGTAACAGCAGCACTGGCAACTTTTGCTGGTTTTTCTCCTCCATTCTCCAGTAGACTTGCAGTAACTCTGGCTGTGACGTCGCAAATTAAGCTCAGGCTCATACAGGGGAGGGGTAGAGTATGTGCAGCGGGGCAAGGAGGACTTCATTGGTTCTTTCCAAATGGACCGCGAGGCAGAGCTTGGTTTTACAGGATTGACTACTTGGCTACAGATGACGGACCTTTTTCGCTCCTTTTTCCGAGCCCATAAGTTTTTTATTGCTGTCAGGGTTTAAAGACCATTTCAAACAATATATAAAAAAGTGCATATTGAAAATAGTTACCAGCACTGCCTGTAAAATAAAGACTACTGTCACAGATCTCCAAAACGTTTTTTTTTTCCCCACAACTCACCCACATGGCGCTCTGAACTTCACTTGCAATAAGCAACAGCAGCCTGCGCAGGTCTGACGTATGAAGACATGTGGATGAATATTGAACACAAAGACACAGCAAAAATGCAGCAGTCAGTGGTGGTCTTTCTTTGCCGCTGGTCATTCCCATGGCAATTATTTCCTTGATAACGTGATCCTCATCCTCGCTGTCATACTCCAGAGTCAGGCTGTTGCACTCCGGTGATTTTAAAAAGGGAAGGCCTCTGTTTAAGGACAGTTTGCTGCTTGAGATCTGGAGGTCAGTGGAGTTTGTGATGCAGCTGTTGCAGAGGATAATTTCTCCAGGATGGCTTGTTGTAGTGGCTGAAGTGGTGTGGCCCAGCATCCAGGGGACAGCGGTAATGCTGCACTCAGGAGCAGCATTGTTTACTTCCTTAATTTCCAAGAAAAAAAGAATCATGAATTATATTTAACTTTATATGTCTCACTCAAGGAATTTGAGAAAACGAAGATCTTACCAAAAACACACAGTGGCTACTTTGCAAAATATGCACGCATACAATCTGCCCTCACCTTCCTGTCTCTTCTGCATCTCACTCTTACCATGTGTGTCAAAGCCAAGGGATCCTTGAAAAGAAACAGGTAGCGCTGTCCCAGCCCAATGACATCACCAGGGTTAAGCTGCACTTCTTTTCTAAGCACTTCGCCATTCCTCGTGACCATGGCGTTCTGATAAGGACACAGCATGGTGGGGCTGCCAACGCCATGGCGATGGAAATAGCAGTGTCTCGGAAGGATGTCAGTGGCAAAGAGAAGGATGTCAGGCTTTGACCCGTCTTCATGATTACTTTGACGACCAAATACAATGTTTGGCCCAGCAAGTAGGTAGATGACAAAGTCCTGAATGCAGAGAAAAATGACAAGTTACCACACAATCTGCAACAATTGAGTAGATATTCTCCATTCTGCTAATATTCTGCTGCTATTACTGCTTTCATTACTATAGTTATTGGTTTGTTTTATTTTAACAATACACAGAGCATTGTGAAATGTCATTGTATCTGAGCAGGACCTGAAATTAAAGGTCCCATGACATGGTGCTCTTTGGATGCTTTTATATAGACCTTAGTGGTCCCCTAATACTGTATCTGAAGTCTCTTTTATATAGACCTTAGTGGTCCCCTAATACTGTATCTGAAGTCTCTTTTATATAGACCTTAGTGGTCCCCTAATACTGTATCTGAAGTCTCTTTTATATAGACCTTAGTGGTCCCCTAATACTGTATCTGAAGTCTCTTTCCCGAAATTCAGCTTTGGTGCAGAACTACAGCCACTAGAGCCAGTCCTACAATGAGATTTCCTTAGTATGTGCCATTTCTGTGTCTGTAGCTATTGAGGAGGAGAGAGGGGGGGGCAAGGTGGAGGGTGGGGGTGTGGCCTTGACCAACTGCCACTTTGCTCGTTTGAAAGCCATGATGTCTCTCTCTCATGGGTGGGCCAAATTCTCCGGGCGGGCAAAGCAGAGAAAGGGGAGGTAACCTTGCTCCTTATGACCTCATAAGGAGAAGATTCCAGATCGGCCCATATGAGCTTTCATTTTCTCAAAGGCAGAGCAGGATACCCAGGGCTCGGTTTACACCTATCACCATTTCTAGCCACTGGGGGACCATAGACAGGCTGGGGGAACTCATATTAATGTTAAAAATTAATGTGAAATTTTCATGCCATGGGACCTTTAACACCTGACCATGCACCAAATGCGGGTGAATTTTGCAATTGATGGGTGAAACTGTCAATCTACCTGCCACGTTGGCGGGTAGCCATTAGAATTGACTGATTCAGAGTTGTTTTTTGCCCCTGTTTTTCTTTTTCATTTTAACAAAGTCCACCATTTCCTTGGATTCAAGCTAAAACATTATTACTGGGGTGAAAGGGCCAGCTAAAACAAGCAACCGACAAAAAGATGAGGATGATTCAAAGAAAAGTAAAGAAAACGTATCAAGTGAACAGTTGGCAAAAACGGCAAGCAGCACCTAAATGTGTATTCTTAACAAGTTCAAGAACGATGCTCGTGCATTACACGTATTTCACCTTTATGAGGCAAATAAATTGGCTGGTAAAAAGCCTGTGTGGCTAGTGGATTTTAAAATCCATCTGCCCTAGTGGCTGGTAACCAAAAAAGTTAACTTCAGGCCCTGTACCTGAATATAATAATAATAAAGATCATTCATTTATTTGATTTTGTCTCCAACTCATTGGCCCAATCCCAAAGTGAGCCCTGAGGACTAAGGACTAAGGACTCACAGACTTAATTGATCTCAGGTACTAAGTGAGTGAGTGTGTGAGGCCACATGGGCTCAGATAGGTAGGAATGGGATCGGGACAGCACTTCACGAGATCACATGTTACCTTGGCGACGTTTAATAACAAAGATGTTGCTGACACTTGCCGGTTTGGGAATTTTCATTTTAAGTTTGTTGCTTTCCACACGGCCAAGGCCCAGGAGACGGCTACCTGATTCCAAACTCTTGTTTTACAAGCTGGACAACAGGTTGGTCCGTTCCGTGGTCATGTGTCGTGCTGTTGTTTACCTTCGTAATTTCAGGATTTCCCTATCGTCTCCGCGGTAAACGTCACAACGCTTTGAACTGTGGGTAATTCCCTTTGGTGAAGTCTGCATCGATGCAGACTCACGGAAAGGGCTCGGTAAGTGTGTACTCAAACCCTCACACCCTTTGAAATTCCACATTGGGACAACCCTAAGCCCTTACGAATTTCACGAGAACGCGCACCAAAGTCCGTGAGTCTGTGAGTCCGGACTTTGGGATTGGGCCATTGTGTCTATATATTCATTCATCCATTCTTTTCTTCTTTCTTTGTTCATACATGCTTATACTAACTAGCCATCTCACTTCTTCTTCTGTTTCTCTTCTATTCCAAATGAACAGTGGTGAAAAGTATCTAAGTACTAAAAAAAACTACTGTTCTTAAACTTGGATTGAATACATTTTTGTCAATAAGCTGTAAACACAGTCTATTGTCTACTATAGTTGTTAAGGCTACTACTTAGCAAACACAGAGCAACATTAGCATACATTTGGAGTCATGTTTCTGGCCACCTGACAAGTCCAATATTCACTCTCTTTTCAGCTCTGCTCTGTTAGTATTACTTCCACCACAGCAGTCTCTCTCAATGAAAGCAGTCTTATCATGTGGACGTATTAGAATTATAGTCTTGATCTAAGCCTGATTAGACAAACAATCTTTTATTAATCACATTGAGTGGCAAGCACAAGGTGAAGGTATTATTATGTTTGACATTCCTCTTGTGATGCCTGTCTTTTCCAACCGAAAGGATTTTAACCAGTTGAATTAATTCACAGATAAACTGCCTAACCTTGTTCACAATGGTACTTCTCGTGATAGATGATTATGTTGTCATGACGGGTCTTTTGGGAAAACAACTGTGACGCACAGTCAAAATCACAGCAGTGTGTTAGAATTAGCCTCTGTGTGTGTGTGCCTACATGTGTGTGTATGTGGCAGTTGTTAAAACCATGCGTAATCAGCCAGGAAGCAGTGCCAGGGTTGTCTTTTTCTGTTTCCTGATCAGTATTTTGACACAGTTTTTCTACGTACTGTTCGCTGACCTCTCTCATAATGATTCTCCCTCTGTCTCTCTCTCTTTATCCTAAGAAAACATGCTCTCAAAACGGACACTTTACACTGAGTAAAGGCCATAGCACAGTAGTTGGTAAATAGGTGGAATTGAACATTTGCTAAGCCCCACTCCTTTAGTTACAGTAGCTATACCTATAAATTTAATGTAGTTTACAATATCAAGTGCAGATTCTTAGAAATCTATGCAACAAGACAGCGGTAGACAAAAGCATCGTATAATTTCTAGCCGATGAATGTGTGAAATGATGACTAGTAGATTTGATCAGCTAGCTAGCCATTTAATTAAACAATTGTTTGCGTTTTTTCCCCCTCCAATGCTGACACAGCACTTTGGTGGTGTGGCAACGTCAGACTACACCAAGTTGAACGGGTTTAGACTACCTAGCCGAGCAATACCAATACTGACACTCATGGGTGGTGGTGACAGTGTACATGTAGTCTGATATCCACGACGTCTCACTTCCGGGATCGCTCCGTTGCCGCCGGAAAATCCGCTGGATGTCACTCTTTTTCGGCCGGATGTCCGCTACCTTCCGCGTTCTTTGTGTTGGAATTTTAAACTCCAGTCGATTTCTGAGGACTATGGTTAACTGCTCCTCAGATCTCTGCAGGGTAAATCCAGACAGCTAGCTAGACTATCTGTCCAATCTGAGTTTTCTCTCGCACGACTAAAACTACTTTTGAAGGTACGCATGTTCCTCCAGAACAAGTTCCTTCCCGAGGCTATTTTGCAGTGGCACCGTGGCTCTGTCCGGCGCTTAGCACCGCCTAAGACGATTGGGATTGGTTTAAAGAAATGCCAATAAACCAGTGTGCGTTTTTCTCCTATCCCAGAATGCTGTGTGGACTAGCCTGACAGCATAGGCTTTTATAACAACATAGCAAGCATCTAACTACTCCGCTGCGGTGTGGAGTAATGTGTGGCAATGTGAGACTAGCATCTAGCTAACATTGACGTTATGGGAAGTTGGGCTTAGTGTTCCCAACCCCTGAAACTTTAAGTCTGGGGAGGAGGGGCTGGGGGAGATGGCTCTATCCAGTATTTTGAATTTGGACTGCAATAACCATTTTAAACGCTAGCTGTCTGTATTACATATTGCACCTTTAAAACATCTACGCTACTCTTATTACATATGTATCAAAGTGTGTCAACACCCTACAAATAAATGAAAATAAATTAAACACCACATCTTAGCAGTCATATACAAGAAAGTATAAATGTATACAGAAAAAAACAGTAGCACCAAAAGTTACGATATTTTACAGCCGTGGCTTCCCCGTATTTCCAATCCTGGAGTTGCTACCGCTGGTTCCGTAAGTGTTTTTCCCCATTCTGCATTTCTTTTTCCCATTTTTTCCTTCAACAATTTCCTCAGTTTTACTGTACATTGAAACACTGGACTCTCACAGAAGATGTAATGATCTTGTAGGTTAACGTTATGGCCACCAGGTTTGATTGTTTCAACCTTGTTTCTGAGGAATTATATTTTGTCCGTAATTTTGGCATGGCAGACAGGTCTAAACTACAGTACCCATGAGCTGCTGTCACCATGGAGAAAAGGATAATGAATCAGATTGGTAGCAAATACTGTAAGCCATGCACATCGCGGGCCCCCAGGAAGTGCGCCGGGCTTTAAGGCCAATTTGACATAGCAGTGGAATTACAATTTTCGTGTCCGTCATGTGATGCCATGGGGCCCAGACTTACATGGCTAAAGAGACGTCTGTAAATCAGTGGATATCATTTTTTTTTGCATTACAACCCCCGCAAAATGACTCATTTCACTATCAGAATTGTATCCATTCGGTCTGATAATATTTGGAAAGTCTAGCAGAGCCGCATGATTAAATCATTTAAATCCCCATTCAAGTTAGCAGAGCGCAAAACCGGAAGTAACCGGCTCGGCCAGCGGAGGTCTCTAGTGGATAGTGCAGAAGCAGCGCCGATCATTCGTGTAATTTTATATGCAGAAGTTGAACTGAGCAACTGTCATAGAAATAAGCAGCCTCAAATGCTTTAGCCAGGTCTTATTATACATCCACGGAACATCCCTGTCCGGTGGATAATGGGACCTTATTTCGGAAAAGATTATGTATGTACCGAGAGACAGACATTTTTTGATCCTGTCTGAATGTTTTCAATTTTAAAAATAATTTTGCAAGACAAGAAAGTCACAGTTTGTCGTCAAACTGTTTAAGTATAACACTGTAAAAATACGTTCATTAGAAAGACTGCACACCCAAAAGTCACATGAGTGACGTCTTGCTGAAGCTACAATGGAAGGTACTCACACAAGCAAGGGGTCTTGCTCATTCTTTTGCTTCCCGGCTGATAAATAAGATGCTGGATAAAACACATAAGGTAAGCTAATATTACATTGCGAGGAATATAGCTAAGCTAGGTAGCAAGCGAGTTGACGTAGGCTATATTGTGCGAGATGAGAACTAAATGCTTCTACGACAAAACTTCAACCCAGAAATTAAGAGTGGATTAATTTAAGCTGCTGTGTACAGTATTTTAGTTTCTCAACACTGTTATCTAGCACTAAAGTGACTAGAGTGTCTCTTGTTGAAATGCACCTTGGAAGTCAGTAGTCGTGTTTCCATCAATGTATTTGTATGCGCATTTTGAAGTATCGCATTAGAAAATGTTGATGGAAACGACAAAATTAAAAAAAAAAAAATTTGCATAAACATTTTAACGCTCGCTTGAGGTGGTTTTTGCCTTTTTCGAAAAAGAGTTAATGTGCAAAATGGGAGATGGAAACAGCTTTGCCGAATAAGTTGTGACATAGCGAACATGTTACTACATGACTATAGTCACGGTATCCATCGGACGGGGGAAGGATCGGGAAACGGGTCCCATCCAGTGGGACACTTGTGGCCCAAGGTGCGTAGTGGCGTTGCGGTGCGCTATAGCCTGGGCCTCAGCCACGTCGGTTAAATGGACGAATTGGTTCAACAGCTTGAATCGTCTGGCCCTGCACACCGCGTATACACAGCGGTGAACGGTTGTCTCGCTGACACCAAATGTCTCTGCCACAACCCTGTATTCTGCACAGGTGACCAACTTGTACAATGCGTCCTCTCTCCATTTAGCCAAACGAAACTGACGAAACTACACTTTGCCTAGTCTAGTTTATTCGCTCCAAACCAGTTGATGGAAACGCTTCTAATTTTCTTTTCTTTTTCTTATTTGAGACATTTTAAAAGTTTGCTTAAAATTTGCTTGACAATTACATGGAAACATGGCTATAGTTTTTATGTAAAAACCAGAACAATTCTAATGTAGTTTTACATCTGGACTGATGGTTTAACCGGGAGTTTCATGCCAATCTGAGTCTGAAGAGCTCAAACTGTAAGTCGTGTTACATGAGAAAAATCTATGAGACTTTTACTTTCAAAAGGAGGGTGACCAAAATAGCTCCTCCAACTTCCCAACTCTATTGCAGAGTGTGTGTCTGAATGAGATACCTGTGCGTGGCTGCAGCCCTGCAGCAACAGCAGGTATGGACAGTCGTGAGGAGGGTGAATGCAGTACTGTGTGCTGTTATCGTCCCTGTTCTCCGTCTCCTCCCTCTCTGACTCCTCTCTTTCCCGCTCGCCTCTCGGCCTCGACGGACAGAGGGTCTCTGTTTTGGCTTGTGGCCTGCCATCCCCCTCGGATGAAACTGCTAGGCCGTGAATGTGATTCTGTTCTGGGCTTGTTTTCAGGCACTCATAACTCGCCACTGAAGTTTGATTCAGACTCTCGCTTCGAACCTTCTGACGTTCGTCGTGATTTGCGTCCTGTTTGGTCTCTGTATCAGAATCTATGAGGTCCATCTCACTTTTGCTCCTCAACAGTTTGTGGCCTCGCCCCATGGTCCTCTTTATGAGGGTGGAGGTCACTCTGGAGCGGCTCTTCTGCAGCTTTCGAGCCTGGGCATTGATACCTAACAGGGAGATGAATAAACAAATAAAAATGAGATTGGACACTGCTGTTAAAATGTGAGCAAATTGAGCTGCTATATAAATAGCCTACATTAAGCACATGAGTAATGGAATGTAGTGATAGGGCAACACCCGGTTTTTCCTGAAGTAAGGTGAGGTGTGTGTGAGCCTGTGTGTGTTCAGTCATTTGTACATCGTGCGTTTATGCCAGAGTCAACACAGAAGAGCCCCATACAGGAAACAGACCTCAATGGAAAGAAAGACAGAGCTCATGGAAATAAAAACGTTCACCCACTCAGCAGGCATCCACAAGCTGACACTGATAGAGCGCTATCACAAGCTGCGCCATTCATAAAAGCAAAACACAAAACAGGACGCACACTCTTACACTATGACCACAGCTGTGTCAACCACAGCTGGGGCCTCCAGAAATGATAGTAAGTGGTCCACCCTGGACATTTACAGTGCCAGAAAGTATTTGTGTCCAGCATATATGGAAAGTTCTGGGTATGTCATGGGTATATCTGCTGCATAATGCTTTGTAAATATCAGTTGAAAAGATAATTTGTCAAATTTTTATTGCATTATGTTCAAACTGTAAAGTGTTAAATGAAGGGTGTGTCACTGGAAGAAGTTTAATTGAATTACACGGTGTCTGCAATGTTCATTAAATAAAAATTGCTCTGACCTCTATAATAAAAGAAATAAAATAGAAGTCCACATTTGTAACAGAAGTTTCAAAAGAAAGAAAAATAGAAACCGTAGACTTATTAAAATATAGTTTGTTCTGTGTGGCTTGGCTGATATTCAATGGAAAATCCCCATGCCAACAAACCACATTTTTACTGTGAGAACTATAAAACTAAATTTAATACTGACAATATTTCATTTAATAGTACAAACTTTGATTCCAGGACATGCAGACACCCTGAATAAGGTTGTGGTATGCTGTGAAATGATCAGTCCCTGAAGCACTCTGAGGCTGCAGCAGTCAGACACTGTACCAGCAGTGATGGTGTCTTTGTCTTTGGATGCCTTCTCCTCAACTGAGCTTCTCCTCTGGATTTCGAACCGTCTCGCCAGGCCTTCTCTGGGTTTCCATAGTGACTGCAGGAGAAGAGGCTTCTCATTGTCGCTCACGACTCGGAACCCTTCTGTCCTCCACCGATGATCTCCAGTGGAGCCAATGGTGTCGCACAGAACATAGGACTCTGCCTCCTCCTTGCCCAGGCCATACCTAGAAGACATATGAGGATACATATTGTCATCATGATGATGAAACTAACTGGAAATTAATTTAGCACTCCAAAAGTCTGCTTTTAGAAACTTCTTGTTTCTTGCTTTGTTAATCACAATTGACAACACTGGGTTTACATGCACACTGATATTCCACTATTATTCTGAATATGACTTTATTCCGAGTTTGATATGGGTCATGTAAACAGCATATTCCGTTTGGATTTTCCGAATAAAGCCTTTTTACCGAATATAGCATTTTGCGAAAAAGGCGTGGGATTTGCCGGTAATTAGGGTTTTTACTGCAGTTTGTGACAGCCTATTGCCTGTTCATGGCTTAAGGTCAGCTCTGTGCGTTGTTGTACACAAACCAACTAGCCAAAAGTGCATGGCTGCGGTAGAGATGCATGCCAAAAAGAAAAGCCCACGTCTCTGGTCGGAAGGAGAAACACAGCGACTTCTAAACATTACGACAAACAAGACTTGTGTAACAGGTTTCACGATATGACCAAACATCGCAGTGCCGACATTTTCAAGAAGGGGGTTGAAGGAACGAAAGAGGGGCGCGGTCGAAGTAAGGAAGGAAAAACTTTGAAAAACTTTGAAAAAATCCTATTTTTCACAACTGTATGTAAAAGGGAATATTAGTGGAATATTCACTTTGATTAAGCCATATAAACAGCCTAGACTGAATAATGTATTTTTCAGAATAAGGGTCAAAAATACGAAATATTGTGTGCATGTAAACATAATCAGTGTCTGCTCTACTCAAAGACCCCGTAGGCTGAAGATTTCAGACATTTCAATGCACTTTAAGTTCGATGTTGCTGGTTTACTGACATTTATGAGTCACGCTGAGTTGACTTTCATCCACTCGTGCCACTGTTACACTACTGTTACACTTAGCTATTACTATTATCCCAAAATTGTCACAGGTGGCCACAGTGACTGCAGTTCAGTAAAAGTTACACAAATTGGCTTTAAACCTGCATTTAACATTGCACATTGCAATATTGCCACCAAATTCATACAGTGAATGCATTAGCAAACAAATGGCTATTTACACATCCAGCAGACATGCAGCAACGTTAGCGTTAACTCTGGAGTCATTTTCCTGGCCAATGTTCCAATATTCACTTTACTTTTAGCTCTTGTTTGGTCTTAACCAACTACTTGTAGGAAATGCCTGGCTCTTTATATATACTTTATTACATGTTATATATACTCCGCTATGCTCACCAGCCAGTCGCTACCTTTATCTGTCTGCCATTTTGTGCTAAGCAGGTTGCTTACAGTGGAATTATCAGTTCTTTTTTCTGAAAAACAAGAGCTGCCGAATTCTGCTGCTGGAAGTGAATGTGATAAACAAAAGCAGTAAAGTGGTGGGCTTTAATGAGCTCAAAAGATGCTAAAATGCTCTATAGAGCTGAGTCAAGTGATGATCTGTGGGTCCGTCACAACATGTGAACATTTTCACATTATACATAGTAATTTGAGCCATTATTAATCTAAAAACATTAGATTAGAGCAGCTTTAATGTAAAACACTTCAACATGAAAATATGCTGACTGATGGAGGGGTCTAGTAGTGTCTTTGAACTAATCATATCCTTATCATGAATATTCCATTAGACCTGCATACAGTACATAAATGAGCTTATCAAGAGTCATAATCTTGCTGTGTGCTTAATGTATTTGCTAACCCATTACTAAACAAGAGATCTAGTAATGATTTAGCTAAATGTTACTGCTACAGTGTACATTTTTACTGAAGAAAAGAAAAAAAGATTTACTCTTTCCTCTACAAGCTGAATACCACTTGTATTATTCATTCTATTATGTTTTTGGCTGAAACATGAAGCAAAGGCTGACAGACATTCACTCACTCGCCGCCTTAGAGCCCTGGCCGACAGTCGCTGTCTTTCACACAAATCTGTGGTTTGCTCTAGACCTTTTCAGAAGAACTAACTAAACTATTTGGCACACACATACACACGCACACACACACACACACACACTCTGTGTGCACTGTACTGCAATTATAATAAACAGAACAACGTGTCAAGGTCGACTTTGTTCATCTGAAATATATTAATCACAACATGAACATGCCCTCCTTTCATCAACCGCCAAAGTTTTGTGCATCAAGGACTGTTGTGCCTGCTTTTACAATGAATGTAGCACAAAGGTATATTACAGCAGAGGAAGCATGTGGATGGCCATAACTCACCTTGCGTTGACACACATACATACAAAGCAGACACATATGGCAGGCAGACACACACACACACACACACACACACACACACACACACACACACGGGCACAAATAACACATGGCCTTACCGTTCAAGGGCCTCTTTGACTAGCTCTTTCGCACTAGAGTGTGTGGTGGCCAGGACACTCTTATAGTGAGCTCCCTCACAGATTTCATTTCCAAAGATCTTCAGGATTCCTGGAGCAGTTATCTGATTGGACAGCTCAGATGGGTCGTCCACTCGCAAAGCATCTGCAGCGATCACTGCATGACAACAAATGGAAGAGGTTTTAATGCTAGTTCTCAGTTGCGGTTCGTTAGTATTAATGGCAGATTTGCCATTTACCATATACCCAGTAGGAAAAACATTCATAACATACCATGTACGCTATGTGTATATACAATAGACCAAGGCCGTTCAATTTGGGGCACGGGGGCCAAGTTTGGCCCTTGCTCCCTTTGTTTGGCCCTCCATGGCATTTGAGATGCTCATGCTCATTCTCCTCTTACTTTGAAAATGCTGTAAAATCCTAGATGTAATGACTACTAAATGTACATTTTGCGCAGCTGAAAAGCACTTCATCTGAATTGCAACGTAAAGCAAAGTGCTGGTAAACTTCCATCTTAAATTAAAAACGTAAGTTTTATCTACAAAGGATTACAAAAATTACAGTATTCTTCAACATCAACATTTATTTTTCGCCTATGCCTTCCATCCAGATACATTTTGGCCCTTCATATATAAAAATTTGGGCAACTCTGCAATCGACCAATGGGCATAACAGCATAACAGATGGAATATGTGCGCTGACGGGTGACAGTTGAGCTGGTTCCTTCATTTTTCATATGAAGCAATTACATTCAAAATCCCATTAAAAAACATTTAAGCAGTCTAATTATATTGCCATTTGTGTGTATACTTTCTTTAGTCAATTTTCCAATGTAAATGTACAATATACAGTAGTCAAACTATGGTTACAATTATAGTGTCAAATTATATTTACTCTTGTTACTGACTTTTATGTGTAAAACAAGTGGCTCTCAAAATGTATGCAGCAATGATTTATTAATGGTAAAATGCTACGCAAAGCTGTAGCAACCCTATTTCTAAAATGACAATAAAATCCTGGAGAAAATGTCAAGTCATTGGGACGTACTGCTTCCCTTCCTGGCTGGGATGGACAGCGAGGACCTGATGCCTGCTGTCAGTGTCATGGAGTTGGAGCTGGAGGCGGAGCCGCGGAGGAAGACACCTGAGAGGCGGTTAGTTTGGTGACGGATTCGGCTCTTGCTGGGCTGTCTGACGGTCACACCCTCTGCTGACCTGCTGGTGGATGAACTGCCAGTGGATGAGGCTGATCTGGTGAATAGAGGAGAAGGAGGGGTCCTTAAGGAGATTCCTTGATCGTGACACTGAATCCCTACCAGCTGAACTCTGACTTTGACCCCCTGTGGAAGGGCAGTAAGAGAGGCAGGATGGATCCCAACAGAGACCAACGGAGCTTCTCACCATCATGTGAACAGAGGGATGGGGGAAGGGTAACTCAGTTGTTAAAGAAGGAGACAAATGTAGGAGAGGGAAAAAAACAGAAGATAGAAGACAGAAAGTACGAACAACAATTAATGCAACAGCAAAGGAGAAACTAAAGTATTTAGAAGGAAAAAAAGAAGCACAAGTTGCGCAAAACATTCTACATTCTACACAGATTTAAACGATTGCTCCCAGAAACCTAGATCACAAGGTTCTATCACCTTGCAAACAATGCAGCATATATAGTACATACATGTCTGTCTCCAGCACAGTGCCATCCAGTCTCCTCCACTATACCTCACTCAGCTCTCTCCGGACATTAATGAAATAATGAAGTGTTGTTTTACTTCTAACCAAGCCTGTAAGCTTCTTATTACTCTGGTTCAAAGGTTCTCTGGAGTAACGCCACCACTTGGATATAAACGATTTAAAGCTGTGGTAGGCACTTTTTGGCAAAAACTCCATAATGATCTTTCATAGCATATTGTTATTCAAGTGGGCAAGAGAAAACGTCTGCACCTTCAACCTGATCTCACAGAATTCCGTGAAGTGAACACGGCCCCTTAACTCAAAATCCGTGGCAGTTTCACGGAATTGCAACAAAATCCGTGAAACTGCCACGGAATAATTCCGTTAAATGAACACGGATCGCCAACGGATCGCCAAATTCCGTGATGGGCCCACGGAAGAATTCCGTGAAATGAACACGGATCGCCGAAAAAGAAACACGGGCTTACGTGACACGCGAGAAGAACGGAGCGGTTGGGTTCAGGAAAAGGTCGTGGGTGGGCTTATGGTTCCGTGCCATACGCGGGACATGCTTAAAAAAAAACAAAAAAAAACACAACTGACAAACGCACGCCACACGCGGGACACGAACTCCGCTCTCTTGGGTGAAAGTCCTGCAAGGAATTCCGGCCTTACATACTGCTCACTACCGTGCTACGTCATCTTCTCATTGACTTTACATTGGCATTGTTTTCCGTGGTGGCCACACGGAATTTTCACACATTCCGTACCACCACCACGGAATGAGCTGTTACCAGTCTGTGCCCATTTTACGGAATTCAGTGAGACCAGTCTGGCACATTCTATTGGCTCCGTTTTCAGGCTTTAGAAAATCTAGCCGTGACGGTAGATGTTGGCCAATCATAGGTAAATTCAGAGAGAGAGAGAGAGTGTTCCTATTGGCTGTTCTGTACATTGCCCGTGCGACAGCGAGGTAAGAAGGAGAACAGCAGGAAGAGGTCTCACTCTACTTCAATTTCTGCCATTTATCAGCATTCTAGCTACTGCAGCTTTAAAGTGCCCAGATTATGCTCATTTTCAGGTTCATAATTGTATTTTGAGGTTGTACCAGAATAGGTTTACATGGTTTAATTTTCAAGAAACACCATATTTTAGCTAGCTGTTTGTTTCTACAACTTCATTCAGTACAAGGCAGGATTAGCTGGGAGACTTCTTCTACACGAGGGCGCACTTCCAACTTTGTGTGGAATTCCTGCAGTACAGGGACATGTAAGTAGTTCTTTTGTAGATTATGGTGAACTAGTGTGTGTTGTAGCAGTGTTTTGCCATTGAGAACGAGCTAGCATGCTACGGTTAGCCACCTCGTCTCTGACTACTGACATAGAAAGCCCTGCAGATTTTGAACAGCTCACCTGGAAACTGAAGGCAGAAGACATTCAGAAACCCGTATCTCACTAAAAAAAAAGCATGGATGTTTTTTTTTTCCAAGTTTGTATGCGTGTGGAAGCACGAGAGACACAAAATAACACCCCAAATCCCAGAAAAAGTGATTTTCTTTTCATAATATGGGCACTTTAAGGTTTGACTAATATTACTAGAGCAGTGTCCGAATTGCTTGGCCTCCGGTGTTGCTGCTTACAGCTTTCTCGAGAACCATTCATCTAAACTTCCCACTCGACGCTGCGCCTCCTTGGGTCCTGAGCAACAACCTGCCATGACGTAGTTGCGTCCCCTAACAATGCTACGGTATACTTGTCATTTGCTAACAGCAGCTATTTGGGACCAGGCTATTTCTGGGAACAAAAGCGTTCATTCCGAAAGTTACGTCGCTGATGCTTGAAATGTTTGAGTGTGCTACAATGTAGGTCTCTCTTTCCTAATCTGTTAATGAACGTACTGTAACGAGCGACGGAGAGCGAGCTGTACCCAGCATGTTTTTCTGCGCTGTTAATGTTAATAAGGGTCCTCTTTTAATACACTGCACAGTAGAGCCCTGCACGGGACTGCTTTCTTAATCCCATCCCACCCACTCCCACTGGATTTCTGACCATTACCGCAGTGTGTGTGTGTGTCTTACTCCTGCCCACACCCACAAACATTGTGACCATGCATACACACCGAGCCCCGCACAACAGAGTTCATCAGAACTCAGGCTTCTGTCTGGTGGTCTCATAAGAGCTTCATGTTACTTCACATGTAGGCTACTAAACTAGGAACAATACAGAAAAGATTAGTATATAACCATGAAGCACTCTCACTTAATAATAATTCATGAATTATTAACATGTGATTTTTTTATTCTGGGTCTGTGACCAGTTGATGACAAGATGAGGGAAAAGCTGATAAAATCAGCAAGACACCACAGTAACTGTAGAAAGCACAGTGGGCCTGATTTACTAACACTAGCGCAGTTTGCGCTGCGTCTGTTTATACGAGTTCGGTAATAGCGCACGCTATGCTTCCACATTTTGCGTAGTATTTATCAACCCTGATTGCATGGCTGCTTGATCTGTAACGCTAAATGATGTTGTGTTCACTGACAAAGTGTGATTCTTCTGTTAAAAATATTTTCAGCCTCGCCTATGTCTTCGTCTTGCTCAAATTACTGTTGCCATTTCACCAGCGGCATAAAGGTCTACGAGGAAACTCGACTGCGGCTGGTTTAGACCTGCTTTTAAGAGGCGGAGAATTTCCCCCGCAGAATAGAGGCGCTCTTACTGACAGTCTTTGTAAATACAACGGAATATATAATTAGGCGCACTTTGCGCTTATCCTCCCACCTTTTGGGTGGAACTCCCACTTTCCCCACGACCCTCCCACGAACGCATATTGAAAGCGCAACTTGTCTCTTCTCGCTCATGTGGCAGACAATCTGCCCAAGTGCGCCCTGTTTGTAAATAGCCCGCATCGGTTACGTCCGTCTTTGCGACCAATTAGCGCCTGGAAACAGGCGCAAACGGCTTGATAAATCTAGCCCAGTGTGTTTTGCCTAGTCTGGATCAACGGAAGTACATTTCCAGGCTTCGCCTCTCCGCTTCTGCTCTCTGTGTTGCTGTTCTCAAAATCCCTTCGCTACGGGAAACAACAACCTTCAAGCTAGCAAGCTACACACTGACAATGGCAGGTTTGGCGATACACTGGTAAGGGCAAATAAAATGTAACCACGTATCCAGATAATTTAAATGCTACTGTATTGTGTGAACAGTTAACTTTATTTAAAGGTCCCATGGCACGAAAATGTCACTTTATGAGATTTCTAACATTAATATGAATTCCCCCAGCCTGCCTATGGTCCCCCAGTGGCTAGAAATGGTGATAGGTGTAAACCGAGCCCTGGGTATCCTGCTCTGCCTTTGAGAAAATGAAAGCTCAGATGGACCGATCTGGAATCTTCTCCTTATGAGGTCATAAGGAGCAAGGTTACCTCCCCTTTCTCTGGTTTGCCCGCCCAGAGAATTTGGCCCCCCCATGAGAGAGAGACATCATGGCTTTCAAACGAGCAAAGTGGCAGTTGGTCAAGGCCACACCCCCACCCTCCACCTTGCCCCCCCTCTCTCCTCCTCAATAGCTACAGACACAGAAATGGCACATCCTAAGGAAAGCTCATTGTGGGACTGGCTCTAGTGGCTGTAATTCTGCACCAAGGCTGAATTTCAGGAAAGAGACTTCAGATACAGTATTAGGGGACCACTAAGGTCTATATAAAAGAGACTTCAGATACAGTATTAGGGGACCACTAAGGTCTATATAAAAGAGACTTCAGATACAGTATTAGGGGACCACTAAGGTCTATATAAAAGAGACTTCAGATACAGTATTAGGGGACCACTAAGGTCTATATAAAAGAGACTTCAGATACAGTATTAGGGGACCACTAAGGTCTATATAAAAGAGACTTCAGATACAGTATTAGGGGACCACTAAGGTCTATATAAAAGAGACTTCAGATACAGTATTAGTGGACCACTAAGGTCTATATAAAAGAGACTTCAGATACAGTATTAGGGGACCACTAAGGTCTATATAAAAGAGACTTCAGATACAGTATTAGGGGACCACTAAGGTCTATATAAAAGAGACTTCAGATACAGTATTAGGGGACCACTAAGGTCTATATAAAAGAGACTTCAGATACAGTATTAGGGGACCACTAAGGTCTATATAAAAGCATCCAAAAAGCAGCATGTCATAGGACCTTTAATTTTTTTATGTGCCATTGTCTTTTGCGGGGTGCCAATGTTCCACCAAAACAAGTTCTTATACAGACACCAGCTCACAGCCGGACTGTGCAGCCGCCGAGTGGTTAATTAACTGCTTTAATCTTATTTTCAACTTGTTGACCCCATTCTTCTGGTTACATCACAGGACTCGCAATTTATTATTTGACCGCCCGCTTCCATGCAGCAAAGTTAAAACCACAGAGCCCCGTCCATATGCACCAACTTTGACATGCACGTCCTTGGTTCCTCAGCAAAACACCTGCCAAGTGTGAAGTAGATCGGATAAACGGCTCTCGAGATATGCGAAGGACACACACACACACACACACACACACACACACACACACACACACACACACACACACACACACACACACACACACACACACACACACACACACACACACAGACAAATAAGGTTTTACATCTTGGGCTTTTTAAATATTAGCAGCCAATCACCAAACCAGATGTTATTGCATTGTTGCTACAAATGTCAAGATTAAAAATGTGACTTGTACCAGAACTTGCATGGTAAGCCATGTGGCATATTGATTTTCTTTACTTTTTTTTTCCTTTTTTTTTTTTTTTTTCTTTTCCCTCCCTGTTTCTCCCTCCCCCCCACCGGTTGTAGGATGTTGCATTTTATTAACAGTTTGACCTATTATAAAAATATTTTCACAATGCACTTTAGTTTTTTAGTATTTTTGTCACTTAAAAATATTAAAGATGAGGAAGTGAGTCCATGTCAGCCAAATAGACCAGAATTAGCCATCATTGTTACACACATGCCAACGTTCATGCACATCACACATTTAGGTTACATTCATGATTTAATGAATTCATGACTGAACTGATAAATGGATTTAACCATTTAAAAAAAAACTATTAAAAAATAAAAATTGTTCTTCAATGAAGCTATATAGTTTAGTGTCCTTTTTAACCACCAGTGACCATTTTACATGAACATGTCATCGGAGTGAAGTTTTTGATGTGTTTAAAGTTTCTAAAGTATTTTACTTGGGAACATATTGTCTATATAATAATTACGTGACTTCGTCCTATTTTGTTGTAGTGAGGGCTTGTTTAAAAAAGTGCATTTAAATGGTCTTTTATGAATTAAGTGTTTTTTCCTCTTTGTTCCATCAAATAATTTTCCAGTCTCCCCCTTAACCCATGAAAAACAAATGTCTGATGTAGGCCACCTACCTTCAAAATAGAAGAGAACTTGTAGACTGACAGGTATGTCTAAATGAATTTTTAAGAGCATAAGAAGAGAATCACACACGAATGTACACATGTAAATGAAAATTGTATTGACAAATAAGACTTTTCTTGTCAACATAGTCAGCACATCTCTCTATTTGTACAAAGTGTAAAAGCTGAGTTTATGCTTACTGCTGAGAGCCATCACTTGTCTTCTTTCCCAACTTGACATATTGTCTTTTAGGTGAAGCTGCGGGTAAAGTCGGTGGTCTTGGTGGGAGAGAACGCCACTCCTCAGAAGAAAATGTCATCTGATTCATTCCTGTGTGCTGGACTTAGGTATTCCTGTTGCAGATAACTAGATTAAAAGAAGACAAATGGTTCCTATCATGGTCCCATCAGCCTGTGATGCACACAGAAGGCTTTGCTTCATTCCTGGAATGTCTCACCCAGGACGAGCGTCACAAAGCCATTCAGCTGCTGCATTTCACGCACTTGAACAGGAACAGGCGCTGCAGATGTTCCCAGCCCTCATCCAGCTGCTGGAACTGCCGTCGCCGCGGGGCCGTTCAGTTTTACGACGGAGTTCTAACTTTACTTCAATGTTTCTGAGTGTGACACTAACACGTCAGATGAGTCATTTGACTGAGACCTGGTCAACAAGTGGACACATCTGGACACTTCACGTTGATTCCGCGTGCTGCTGGAGGAGGCAGTTTGTTTCAAATTCAGATCGAACCCGCTCTCCAGATGTGCGTCGACAGCGCAACTGTTTGGAGACGCCAAGTGCACACACCCGCCCACCCATACTAAAACTTTCAAAATAAAATCCTCACAGGAGAACGCGTTTCAGGTTGTTCAGGGTTTGTATTATTCTAAAGATAATTATCTAATATTTTGGCAGTGAACTTTTTGAGGAAAGCTCTTGGATTCGTAGAGTTTGGATCTTAACTAAAATGCAAATGAGCAGAGAAACGGTCCTCATGCGCGCCAATGAAGCAAACATTGCTGCGTTCAGGACTCCATCTTCTGGCTGTGAACAGATCTAAACTGAGATTAAAGAATTCCTGTAGCCTAAAGTAAGGGACTTACTGTATTACCTGTGAAGTATCTGACCAGTCATCACACCATCGCTACTACAAATACACCACACCTGCAAGTGATAGAATCATGTGATTACATATGTCTGACCTCGCAGTAAATATCAATAGGCTTTGCTCCACTAACAGCGCTGCAACATTACTCTTCTTACTAATACCAATACTATCAATAGAAAAGCTAATGCACCTGCTCCTGCCAAGCCACCCCAGCTACCTATACTACTACTAATGTGAATACCCAGTGAGTAACGAAGTACATTTAAGTAGTACATAATTAGTAAATGTGACTTTTTGTTCCATTTTTCTGGTGGCTGCATTATGTTAACCTACGTTTTCCATGCAAAATATATAGCCTAAATACTAAATAGAAATAACCATGCATTATGTTAAAACAAACAAAAAACAGTAAAACTGTAATATTCTGGCAGCTGGGGCACCAAAAAAAGTAGAATAACAGAAAATAACTTTCATGGAAAAATACAATAATTTTCCATATTTAAAATATGGGTTTTAACTTTAATATCTTGTTTTTGTTTTGGCTTTTTAATGTTTAATGAAGGATAAAAACTAATTTTCTCTATTCACTAATTTGATTTAGTTGAAGAAAGAAATGTATTTACAGTATTAAACTGGAAGTTTGATTTATTAAATGAAAGATAAATATCTGTGAAATCAGGATACATGTGCGGATGTATTTTAATGTGAAAACAAATTCATTTTTTCTTTCAAAAAAAATTGGAAATGTCATGGTATTCACATTTACAGGTTTTTCATGTTCACATTCACAGTCTATTTTTGTATTTATTTGTTATTTTTGTGTTTTAAAAAAAATACAGGAAAATTCTACAAAAAAAAAACTTAAGGTTATATTCATAACCCTGGTTCTTTGAGTAATATGAGTAGGGTTGGGTACCGAAACTCGGTGCCAATAGGGAACCGGTGCCGACGTAAACGGTAGTAACGAGACCGAATAAGAACGAAAGTTTCGGTGCCTCATTTCGGTGCTTGACTTTACACTACACCTGACAGCATGTAACGTTAGCCTACCTTTAGCTAGCAGCTGGATTAAACAGCGGTAAAATGCTGACAGCTAACGTTAAACAGTGTAAAGTGTGACTGTGTTTCACTGTGGAGGACTTCAACAGCGGGATGTAACAGTCTGCAATGCAGCGCAGCAGCAGCTGCCGTTGTCGCAATTCATAGATATACAGTATGTTAATATGGTCGGAATTAAACAACACAGACGGTGCGTTCACTTGCAGCTGCCGTCGTCGGAATTAAACAACAATAAAAACAGACGGTAGCGTTCATCGCAGCGCTGCCGTTGTCGGAATTAAACAACACAGACGGTGCGTTCACTTGCAGCTGCCGTTGTCGGAATTAAACAATACAGACGGTGCATTCACTTAAAACAGGTAGCCTCGTGGTGCATTCACAGTAATTGTAAAATACCCTTTTCCCATCTGGGGTTCAACAGCAATATACTGGTGAAATAAGTTATTGTTATTGTTATAGTTATTACATTATTATTAAATCTTTAATTTTGACCATGGCCTTAGCAATAAACAAGTCACTGACTGTTGTTTACTACCCTTATTTTTTTTCTTCTTCTTCTTTTTTAACTTTATTGAAAAGTACCGGTTCAGGCACCGTTTAGGCACCGGCACCGTTTTAAAAGTATTGATTTAGCACCGGAAACGGAAAAAAACCAAACGATACCCAACCCTAAATATGAGTGAGATGTCTCACTATAGGAGCAAGCCTCACTGCGACCCTCAGAAGCACTTGCTTGTGAACGTGTGTCCGTCGGCACCAGGTGGCACAGCGTCATTTAATATTCTCACCTGCCCCAGAAAGAAGGGTTGCCAGTGAGACATCTCACTATTACTCAAAGAACCGGGGTCATGAATATAACCTTAAGTTCTTTTTCATAATATTCATTTTGATGTCTCATTATGGTATGTGGTAGCTCCCGAATTGCCAGACAAGCTTATCTAGCATCCACCAACCTGCAGGAGAGTCGAACAAAATGTTTTATTCATTCATTCATTCATTCATAACATGAATGAATGAATGAATGAATGAATGAACAAAATGTTTTATTCATTCATTCATTCATTCATAACATGAATGAATGGGAAAAAAGGAACAGGAAGAAGAAAATCTTATGGTTGTTATGGAGTGACTCTGTTCCAACTAGGACTCCAACACTGCGCATGCCATGCACAGGGCTGAGACGTCAAGCATGTAAAAGCAGACAAAAGTGAGAGGCGAGGACCAGCTCGCTGCAGCACAAATGTCCCAAACAGAAACACCCCTGAATAGGGCCCAGGATGCGGGCCAAGCCACGGGTTGAGTGCGCACCCAGACCTGTGGGAGGATGAAACCCCGACCTGTATAAGCCAAGGCAGAGTCTCCGCTGACCGGCCTTCCAGAGAGTCCAGCGAGCCAGAGCCGGTTAAATAGTCAAAAATCGATACTACAGTAGTGGTATGCGATACTGCAAAATTTGGTATTGATCCGATACCAAGTAAATACAGGGCCAGTATCGCCGATATCGGTACTATACCGATACTTTTTAATAATTAAGGTGGATTCATCATCAAATTGCTAAATCTGAATGAATTTTCATGACCTTTAAGTGTTTTTGTGAATTTCCCTTTGGAATATTAATAAGTTAAAACCCAGGACAGAATTTTCATATGCTTGTATGAATTTCTTGTGTTAACACTGTATCTTACAGCCTTTTTATAAATGATACAGCTTGCCGTTGTTTCATTTTTGGCCTGAAAATATAGCCACACAGCGCTCCTCTTCCTTTCTGCCATTCTTCTGCTCCGTCTCTGTCCTGCTTGTGTGTATGTGTGTACGGCTGGCCGCCGCCGGGCCTAGCTGCATGCTTGCTTGTTTGCCTGGCGCCGCTGAGTCATGTGACAGTACAACATCAAATCACAAGAGGGGGGAGGAGGTGCCTGTAACATAGTTAATTTTTTTGAGATGTGGGCAGGGGCAATCTTTTCCCCTCATAACAGGACTTGGGGGTCTCCGTTACGAGAGCACGCCAGGAGATATCCAACGATTCCGCTGCACGTTTGCACAGGTCCAGCAGGTCAGTGGGGAAAGGAGAAGCTGCCGTGCTCCTCTCTATCCCCTGCGCCTGCTCTGCGCTGTGACAGGAGCGGCACGTGACAGCAGCGGTTAGGGCGTCCATTAGCAGCGGCACTAATGGAAAAACGCCATTACACAGACAGCCAGGTCGCCTCTTGATGAATCCGCAGCGGGGCATACTGGAGAGAAACTAAAACTAAAGTATCGATCTCATTACACTGGTATTGATCAATATCAATACCAACGTTGGTATCGATATTATCGATATTTGGATCGATCCGCCCACCATTATTCTACACTAAGTCCTTTTCCAGCTGCTTCAATAAAAGTGTTTGATGGTTATTTATTACCTTATCAGACAACCCTAGCCCAACCCTGGTAGGTGGTGTGAAAGAAGTATAAGTCATGCAATACTCATTCCATTATAAGCACAGAAAAAGCCTGCATGAAACAGTAAACTTAAACAGTGATACCACAATAACTCTAAAAGATATGAAGCTGAATACAACTTCAATTCAATTTCAATTCAATTTTATTTATAGTATCAAATCATAACAAGAGTTATCTCGAGACACTTTACAGATAGAGTAGGTCTAGACCACACTCTTTAATTTACAAAGACCCAACAATTCTAATAATTCCCCCAAGAGCAAGCAGTGCGACCAGTGCGACAGTGGCGAGGAAAAACTCCCTATTAAGAAGAAACCTGGGACAGACCCAGGCTCTTGGTAGGCAGTGTCTGACGGTGCCGGTTGGGGATGTGATGAACAGTGGCAATAATAGTCACAATAAAGATAATAAAACAGTGACTTCAAATGGTAGTTGTAGTAGTTCATGTCATATCAGGGCGCTGCAGGGCATTACAGGATGTAGCGTGGCCCAGCAGAGCATGGATGGACGTAGCAGGAAGCAGCAGGGTTCAGCAGGACGCAGCATGACACTGCAGGGCACCGCAGAGCTTAGCAGGGAGTGCAGCAGGACCACGGCGACAGCTGCAACCAGGATCTTGGTGCCAACGTACTCCAAGGAAATATGCTGGGTGGAAAAAACATAAGGACTCCGGGGAGGAAACTCCTCAGAGCGTGGTTAGTAACAAGCATTTCTGGGACGAGATGCACACAAATGGAAAGGGAGAGGAGAGAGCAGCTCAATGTGTCAAAGGAAGGAAATCCCCCGGCAGTCTAAAACTATAACAGCGTAACTAAGAGAGACAGGTTAACAGGTTAACAGGTTAACGCTAAAGGTTTTGTGAACAGTTTAAAGTTTGAATGACATCTGTAAGTGAAAGTATCTAGCAGGAGTAGTATTTCAAAAAGAAAGAAGCCTGAAGAGGATTTGAAGATTGCTCCATTGACTTTAATGTCAAATAAAAATTTTAAAAAGCTTATTATTTTAAAAAGTATAAATAGCAGAAAAAAGTTGAAGTGAAGTCCTACAATGGGCTTAAAGAGCTGAACATTTTGATATTTGAATGGTTTTTGTAGGTGAACGAATGCAGAAGTTAGAGGTGGCCAATGAAAGTTGAAGAATAAAGAATCGGATAACAATACTGTGAACGCTGCTGTATCTTCTTTTCTTTTTTTTGTATGTGTTTACTTATTTAACAGGGACAATGCTTATTAATCAACAGCAAAGCAACTGTAAATAAGCCAGATTTAGCTCAGCAGGCTAATTTTCATCTGTTGTCCCTTGCCAGTTTGAAAATGGCAACCTAAAAAAATAAATAAATAAAATAAATGACAATAAAGTCAACACATAAAAACAACATACACAGACCAACATTAACATTAAAAACAACTAACAATGCACAACAACAAGTAACAAACACAACACATCATCATACAACAATCAACATGAAAAAACAAATCTGCAGGCAGGCAGCAAAAGTCAACAGGCATTCAGAAATCTATGCACATATCTGGTTATCAATAAGCCAGTTCTTCAGCTGACCAGTAAAAGATTGACAAGTATTTACTTGTCTTATCTGTATTGGCAACATATCTCGGTCTTTAGATGCTGTTCCAGAGAATGCTGACTGACCAAAAGCACTTCTCTGTTGTAGCGCCTCTGGTAACCTGAGAGCCTGCTCTCTGAACAACTAATGTTTTCAGTGGTGGCGGAGCAGTGTTATGTAAGATCTTATAAACTACACAAAGGTTACTATATTAACTAAAGGTTTTCCCAATTTAAAAGTTTATGTCTATTTCAAATTTGACAGCTGTGATAACTGTTGGGTTTCTGATCAACAACTTTTAGAGTACGTTTAGAGTTTCAAGTGGTTTCCTTGTGGATGTGTTAGCCTGAGCAAAGCTAGTCAAACAATATAAAATATTAGCATTCACACAACAATAACATTTCTTTTAAAATGTATTTACATACCTACACATTACAAAATAAATTAACGTTAATAAACTAATATTCTATACCGTGAAATTTATTATAGAGACCGTAACAGACCTCTCTCTGCACCGTCTGCATGGCTAAACAATTAGTCCCCTAGCAAGCAAGCTAGCTTACTAGCCAGCCAGCTGGCCTCTAACTTAATAAAATGTAACAACTTCATGTTTCATTCACACACGCTTGTCATATCGTAGTAAAGCACATTGCTATCGCCACATGAGTGACAACTTTGTTTGGCTAATTTTCTGTAACCAGTGTAGGATGAAGGCATATTAGTTTGGTGGAATAAGCAAGATAATGTTAGCTAACAAGCCAGCAGCGGGTCGTTCGGGCTGCTAATTTACGCATCCTAGTATGGCCATGCAAGACCCGCCCTGAAATAGCAGCTTGATTGGTTGGGGTTTGGCAGTGACCTTGAGTGATTAAGATTAGGGTTAGCTGATTGGTCAGGGGATAGGACCTGTACATGTAAGCATGGACGCCTGGCCTATAGTAAACCTGTTCGAGTCGTGATTCATTCGGATCTTTAACCCGAGTCTTTAAATTGACTCACGAATCGCGAGTCCCTAGTATCATTAACCCGGTTCAGTTGAGTCCTACTACAATTAAATCTAAAATGATAACAGCGCTGCACACAAACCTCTTGCAACATTAGCTACTACTAGTCATCTTAGCTGCCAAAAGCTGTATAACTTACAATTTCTTAGGCAACAACTCCACAAGTCAATTCAAGCGAGAGAGCAGAGAGACAGTTCCCGACCCGCAGCCTCAAAGCCGGAAGCTTTGGGATTCCATGGGCCATGGGATTCACTCGAGAACTCACATTGATGACTCGTGAGTTGTCGGTGATTCATGAGTTCTCGCGCGAATCAGCCGGCTGAGTGGATCTGATTCAGACGAGCGAGTGCAGCCTCTCTTCGAGCTCAGGGTAAAGCAAATCCACAACAAAAGCCATTCTTTCACTTCTGAAATAACATACAGTGTTCTGCACGTAGCCTAGCTAGGCCTACTGTAGGTTTGGTGTATAAATGTAGTAGATTGAAATGCAATTAGCTCAAGCAGACAGTCCGAAACATTGCAAGCTCGCCTCGGCTCGCCAATAACTCATGAGTTTTTTTTGTCTTCAAAAAACTTTATTATTCAAGTACAGATACACATACACATTGAAAACATTAAATGCATACATACATACATGAAAAAGGGGCACATTAAATTTACATTAAAGAGGTTGTAAGGCATTGTAAATGTTCAGATTCCGGATGGCTTTCTTATTTGTCCTTTTTAAAGTTTCAAAATATAATTTCATGTCATTTTTAAATGACTATTCGGTTTTCTTTCAGACCATTTACATTTATTGATATAACATTTTCCAAATAAAATTTAAATATTCTAAATGAAAACATGGCATTTATCCAAATCAAAAGCTTACCTCAAATGTAGCAGTCAATACTGACTCAAGTGACTCAAGTGACTCGCACAACCCGGATCAATTTAGTGAGTGACTCAGAATAACCCGAATGAAACGGAGGGATATGACCTCCCACGATTTAACTGGTTGAGGCGGTAGATATGGACTTGACTCTGATCAAAGAATCAGGCTCCAGAGGAAGTAGGTCCGGTTAACAGAGCTTTATTTAGGTTGCATTGTAGTTTGAGTTTGTGGTCTACAAGAATAAAGATAAATACAATAAGAATATCAATTTAAGCTGCAGTATACTAATATCAATGATAAATGAGCTAAACTAATAATTATGAATGGTATAGGAATCAACAGTGGTTACTAACTGAACAAAAGGCTGCAGCTTTAACCTAAGGTGCACAAATATTAGCTGTAACTGTTATCAATAGGCCACAGACATGAAACGTTGAATAAATCACGAGGTCATTACATGCACATAAACTACAGAGCACAGTAACTGAAATTCACTTCACAATAACCTCCTCCACTATATTATAGAAGTTAACTTAACATACAAACACTCAAAGCACACACGAAGTGTGATATAAACATGCGTTATCACATATTAACGGCGATAATTAGCTAATTAGACTCTTTACGAGTGTGCCGTGGAGAAAGGAAAATAAGGCTTACATGACAACTGCTGCCATAACTTCGATCTAAATAGTTAAACTATACAGTTAAACTAACACATATATTGTACTGGTATGTGGTCAGACAACAAACTCCACATGTACAATACTCACGTTTTCCTCACGAACGCACAAATCAGACAGAATGAAGAAAAAGGAATAAGGAAAAAGTCCGCTGCCTCTCTAAACAGACATCAAAGCACAGTGCCGCTCACTCAACCGACATCAGACTGCAGTAACGCCATCCACCTGCTGGGGGCGTGGACAGACTTTCCAACACAGCCGCCCCCGAATGTCTGTCGGGACATTTGATATCATGAGGAAAGTCTGTCAGCAGGTTTGTCTTCGTCTTCCAGTTTGGGTAGCTTTACCAGTCGGGCCACAGGACGTACATAAGTCCTATCTTTGACCTGAACAGCAGCAGTCCGGATGCGGCCATCCGGTCCCGCATAAGTCTCTGTGACCGTGCCAACAGGCCAAAGAGCACGTGGGAGTTGGGGATCCACGACTAGTACCACTTGTCCATTAGTAAGCTCTTTGGTGTCCGTCCTCCACTTCTGCCTCTCCTGTAGACTGGGCAGGTAGTTGCGGATGAACGCCGACCAGAAGTTGTCAGCCAGCACCTGACTGTGTCTCCATCGTCGCTTCCCCAGCAGATTGTGGGGATCGTACAGCGCTTGAGGAAGTGATGCTTCTCTGCGTCCCATAAGCAGGATGTTAGGCGTAATGGGATCCGGGTCGGCAACATCAGCCGACACGTAGCCTAAAGGTTTCGTATTCATAATGCCTTCAACTTCAGTGAGAACCGTCCGCAACACGGTCTCCGGCACGGACTGCTCTTTGAAGATGACCTTCAAAGCTGTCTTAACTGACTTGACTTCTCTCTCCCAGGTCCCACCGAAGTGAGGAGCACTTGGTGGGTTGAAACGGAAAGTGATTCTCTGCTCTGCCAGCTGTTGCTGCAATGTTGGGCCCATGGTGTAGAATGCCTCTTGCAGCTCCCTGTCCCCTCCGACAAAGTTTGTGCCATTGTCTGACAGTAGCTCAAAGGGCTTACCACGTCGAGCAACGAAACGTCGCAGGGACATCAGGAAGGCATCTGTATCCAGAGATTCCAATAAATCCAGGTGTACACATCTCGTTGTCATGCACTTATACACAATTCCCCATCTCTTCTCATTACTACGGCCAATCTTAACGGTAAAGGGGCCAAAGCAGTCCACTCCAGTTGAGTAAAACGGTGGCTTGTAAATGCGTAAACGTGCTTGCGGGAGGTCAGCCATCTTTGGGATTTCGGGCTTTGCCCTCCAAAACTGACATTCTCGGCAAGCACGCTGGTGTTTCCGTACAGCTTCCCGTCCCCGCAGTATCCAATTCTGTCGACGTAACTCTCTTGTCTAGTACCCTCTCAGGTCCGGGGTGATGAAGCTTACAGTCAAACTCCTGAATCAGTAGCTTGGTAATGTGATTCCTGGGATCCAAGACAATAGGATGCATAGCGTCCCTTTCTAGATGTTCAGTGTGGCGCAGACGACCCCCCACTCGGATGAGTCCCGCGCCTTCATCGTACTCTGGAGAAAGAGAGCCAATCCTACTGTCGGGCAGGATAGGTCAATTTGAAGTGAGGGCCTTGACTTCTTCGGGAAATGAATCCATTTGGGCCTGTGCCAGAAGGATCTTCTCCGCTGTGATGAAGTCAGCTGCGTCATAGGACTGGCGGGAATCAGTGGAGGCCGCCCCGTGAAGGGACTGAACAACCGCTTGGACGAGGTCTTTCCAGGTGTCAAACTGACCCGGGTCAGGCAGTTGAGAAGTAGGTGCCATTGACGCGGTGCCAATGAAGGCGGACTTCCTGAGCTCGCTTTCCTCAGGCTCGGTACTGGAGGTAGGCATGACTGGCCACTCATCTGGAGGTTTGTGCAGAAAATCTGGGCCTTGAGTCCATCGGTGGGGACGTGCCAACTCCTTCAAAGTTAGCCCCCTGGTGATATCGTCTGCCGAATTTCTTGCTGAATCCACATACCTCCAATTCGTCACCTCTGTCAGCGTTTGGATTTCTGCTACACGAGTTCCAACAAAAACTTTGTAGCGACACGATTCAGACCTTAGCCAGTGCAGCACAGTGGTAGAATCAGACCAGAGGAAGACTTGCTCGATGGGCAGAGTGAGCTCAGTTTGGAGGACACTGGCGAGCTGGGCACCAGTGAGAGCCGCCTAGTCTGGCAAGCGAGGCATGGACAGGTGTTTTTAGGTGCCACACGAGACCTGGCAAGCACAAAAAAGACATGAATCTGGCCTTTGTAATCAGTGCGCAAATAAGCTACAGAGCCGTAAGCTCTTTCTGACGCCCGCTCGATAAGATGTGGAGTTGTCTTGTCGAAGCAGGGGTGTCAGCACAGACTGGAGTGTAGGGTCGAGGAAGCTCCAGGTGAGGCAGGTTTGGGAGTTCCTCTTCCCAGCTGAGCCACTGGTCCCGCAAGGTCTGAGGATGTATTGGGTCATCCCAGCCGATGTCTTGCTTCCACAAGTCCTGAATGAGAACCTTGGCCCTGGTAGTGAATGGCACGATGAAACCTATTGGGTCATACTGGCTAGCCAGGACCTTATACAAGGTCCTCATGGTGGGCTCTGAGGGTTCCAAAGGTCGATGTTTGTACCCTAGTGTGTCGCTAAGACAGTTCCATCTTAAGCCCAGGGTTGGCTCTTGGAGGTCGCTGCTGCTCCTAGACAGCCAAAGCTCGCTGCTTGCTGATCTAGCTTCGGGAGGAAGATCCTCGATGACTGAAGGGAGATTACTCGCCCATTGCCTTATCTCAAAACCACCATCAGAGAGTAGCTTCCGCAGGCCGTCAACCAGGTCTTTGGCTTCTTCTACGGTGCAGGTGCTGTGTAGGAATTTGTCAACATAGAATGACTGTTGTACCGTGTCCTTCGGTAAAGCTTGTTCCCCTTGGTCCTGGATGTGATGCTGCAGTGCATAGATTGCGCAACATGGACTGCAGGTTGTTCCGAAGGGTAACACCTGCCACTCGTAAATGGTTGGCTCTAGCTCCCTTTTCATGTCTCTCCAAAGGAACCGCAACAGTGGCTGGTCGGTGGGCAGCAGGCGGATCTGGTGGAACATACTCTTTATGTCTCCACTCACTGCAACAGAGTGCTGCCGGAACCTGAGAAGAACACCAAGCATGGACGGTCCTAAGGTAGGTCCGGGCAGGAGGAATTCGTTCAGTGACTGTCCTTGGTATTGATATGAGCAGTTAAAGACGATCCTGTCCTTACCATTATGGTGGACCATATGGTGGGGAATAAACCAGGACCTGGTGGATTGGTCGGCTTGGTCTGAAGAGATCTTAGCCACATATCCAGCCTGTTCTAGCTTCCGTATCTCGTTGCAGTAGGACTCTGCTTTCTTAGGGTCTCTTGCGAGTCTGCGTTCTGTGCTGCGAAGACTAGGCAGGACAGCTTCTTTGGGAGCATGAAGGGTTATTTCCGGGGTACGCCAGAGCAGCGGTGTGGCGTAGCGGAGGGTGCTATTGATGTCTACCCGCGTTGTAGCCGTTTGGAGCAGAGTGAGGGCTTGTTGATCCTGCTTGGAATGAGTGACCACCTTAGCACTGTAGGGAAGTGTGTCCAGCTGCCAAAGGCGCTCAACATTCCGGAGGAGCTCTTCAGCCGGTGCTGTGGCCAGGTGTAGGCACTGTTGCTCAGTCACCGGTCCTGTCCCAATACCCGCACTACGCCCTAAGGTCTTCCTCGAAGTGGACACTTGTTGAAAGTGCACTTAGGGGAGTAAGTGCACAAGGGCTCGAAGCTGTGAAGAGCAGAATTGGGACAGTTTTGCACACGTCACTATATACGTCACTTCTGTTTACAGGAGAGCAAACATGGCGCTGGTCGCAGTTGCGGTATTCACAGTACTCCTGCTAAAATTGATTAGAACTCACCACCAGTTTATTACAAGAAGAATTAGGATCCGCAGGAGAAGAAGGCTTCTACACCGGATCCAAACATGTATGCTGATGCCCGACCAACAGGTAAATTAACTTTATTTCATTGAACGTTACGTTTATTTGGCTAATGTGTGTGTGCTGGTACTAATAGCTGTAACATGACACAAGTTGTCATTTGAATGAAAAAATGAATATCTTTTTTTTTTTTTTACTCTTAGCTACTAACCGTTCTGTCAATGTTGTTCATATTAAAATAGTTTGTGGCAAAGATAAATTGCGATATAACCTAAACTATGAAGTGATGATACTAAGAGCTGTTCCTAATATTTTGTCAATTTGGTGAGTGTGTGTATCAAGAACAGCTCTCAGTATAGTTTACATCACCACCACCACAAGTGAGTGTTCAAAATGAAAATAGATAAACTCCCTCTAATCAATTCAATTATAAAATTAGGGAATATGGCAAATGTGTGTGTATATATATATATATATATATATATATATATATATCACATATCACAATGGCTTGCAATAACTGGGTTCATGAACAAAAGAGGAAAATCACTCACCACTTTTGTAGCTTTAATAATAATTATTTCATTCGTACAGTGAAAACTAAGCAGTATTTTATTTTTACATTTGATTATTCAGTTTCTGTTGTTTAATAACCCTAATGTAGAATAACCTGAAACCCTAAACCTTGTGGTTTACACTGATGTTACATTACTGATGTTACGCTACAGTAAAACACTGATGTTCACTGTGAGAAGTTGTAGGGATGTTCTCATGTCAGAAAATTAATGTGAAACACATATGTAGGTAATATAATTTTAAATATATTTTAAAGATAATTTAATCTTTAAAGATTATATAAAATGAATGAATATTTTTTCATGTAGTGATCTGTTTTCCTAAATCTGTCATTCTAATTGTTTTTGTCTTTTTAAGTTTGGCAGACTGATCAGGTATGCCAGGCTGAATCATACCATGCCTGTCCTTCTGGTGTATTTTGATGTTGAGAGAGACCTTCGACCCGACTACCGCCTTTCAAGAAAATCAATGGATGGCTTGATGGATGTTCTGCACAGGCACCAGGACCATGGCTGGGGATCTTATTTGGAAGTCCTAATATTTGTGTATTGGCTTGCACATGGACTGTCTTACAGAGTCACTGCCCGGGCGTTCTCTGTGCCAAAATCCACCGTGTACCGTGTGGTGCACAGAATTGCTCACAAAATTATGGACATTGCAGGTAAAGTGATTTGCTATCCACATCATGATGAACTTGAAGAAGTCGGCCTGCGATTTGGACGACTTTCGCCGCATACAGCATTTGACAAGGCTGTAGGGGCAATAGATGGATGCCATAATGTATTAAGCCTCCAAATCATAACAAACAGGACTATTTTAATTACAAACAATTCCATTCTATCCAAATGCAAGCCATCTGTGACTCTCAGGGACGTTTCATCAACATCTTTGTTGGTTTTCCTGGCTCTGTACATGATACCCGTGTTCTAAAAAACAGCCCACTTTATGTCAATTCTGAGTACCCCCCACCTGGCTTTTTTCTTCTTGGTGATGGAGGATATCCCTGCGTACAGTCCCCCATAACCATCATCACACCCTACAAACTGCCACTTCAAGGAAGGGTCGAGGAACGCTTCAATCAAAGCCATGCACGTGCGCGTTCAATTATCGAACGAGCCTTTGGTATGATGAAGGCACGCTGGAGGGCAACACTCTTCAAAGCCTTAGAAGTAAAGGTTGGCTTCTGCACAGAGGTGGTAACTGCCTGTGCCTTCTTACACAATGTCTGCCTTACCCATGGTGATGTCCTGGAACCAGAGCCAGCTTATGATGCCTTACCACAACCACCAATACCAGATTCTGGACAGGAGACAAGTGGCAACCAGCTCCGGGCAAGACTCGCGGCACATGTATCTGCACCCCTTAATGTTCAAGGGCACCTTTTGGAACATGACTACACAATTTAATTAAAAGTACCTCATACTCCAACACACACATTTTTGTCACGAGTGTAGAACGTTAACTTAATTATTCCATTGCTCTGACATTGCACATCAACGTGTACCTACCTATTTTGCTTGAAATTGTTTACTTACAGTTCTGTGTATATATTTTGTAAAATGAAAAATGTTGTCAATTACCTAGCATCTGTAAATATCAAATGTATCTGTCCTGAATATGTTAATACATCTATGGTTATAAGCCTACACTTGTACCTGGCGGTATTGTTCTGCATTGTCAGCTCATTTATTTTGTTATAAACTTGTCTTCAAGTACTTTGTTTCAGTAAAAAAAGTGATTTTTCTAAATGATAAATGTTTCTCTTTATTTGTGACACAGACTTTTACTGGTAAACAGAAATTACAATAATAAATAACAATAATAAATTTTGTTTATACAGAATTACAATTTTCCAAATGTCTTGTCCAAACCAAGCAATACAGCCAAAGTCCTCTGAAACTTTGAATATAAATTCCATCACTCAATGGTGGTATTAACACAATGAGCACTTATGCAGGAACAGCAAACAAACGGAACATAACAGAACTTATTGACAGAAAGTTATTACTTCTCTGTCATGTGGTCAACCAGCTTTCCAAATAAATCTAGCATCCTGTCCATTTGCTGCTGAGACTTTTGGAGCCAAGCATTATCCCTTTCATTTTCTTCCTTCTGTGTCTTCTCTAGCCGCTCACAGAAGTCTTTAAGATAATCTACACCCTCACTCTTCCTCTTTCTCTTTCCTGTTCTGACATCAGTTGATGTACCTGGTTGATCACTCTGGGGGTCTGTGGAGTTTCCAGCTTGGAGGTCTGCTGTCTCTGCTCCTGTCTCTGTTGGAGAATTTGCTTCATCCTCAACCTCACTGACAGGTGTCTGGGGTCTCTCTACGCTGCTGTTTCCAGATGAGAACAGATATACTGGCCTGACTGAGGGTCTCTGGCCAATGGCTTCATGCATAGCTGCATAGAAAATCCACGAGGCAGCAGTGACCTCTCCTGCATCTGTCCCTGACCCAGTTTTTGGCAGTGTTAAGTCCTTAATAGTTATGAAGGGGGAAATTAACATTATTTACATGGGTTTATATTCTTATTATACATGGGTTTATATCCTATATTGTATTGGTTTATATTACTATTATATTATTGGTATTATATTATTAGTATATTGTATTGGTTTATATTACCAATACAATATAAGCATTACAAAACACGTGAAAGTGCAGTTACCTTATACTTTTTCTTTAGGTTTTCCCACTTTTTTTTACACTGCAGCTGGGTCAGTTTCCCCTCTAGACCCATAATTTTGATAATTTCCCTGAAAGACACACACATTCATCCATTAGATGAGCAACAAACTTGTCTGAACTTGTCTCTCCTCATGTTATGGCCATGTTAACTTACTCATATCCCTGGCTAGAGGCATTTCTGTGCCCCGACGTGAACCGCGCTCATTCTCTGCCCTGAACTTTATAAAATTGAATGTCAGCTCGTCGGACCCTGACAAAAAGAATGTGAAATCATTGTATCGTCATGTATTATGTTATGTATCGCTCATATTCTGATTAAAAATAACTATTTTCACTTACACTTAAAAATAAATTTCTTCTCCATTTTGGTTTTCCTCTGGTTTCCTTGGTTTTCCTCTTCCAAATCCGAAATATTTCTTCCTTTTTCTTTGTTTTCCCGGCGTCCGACCATAGCAACCGTTTTGCTCCCCCATTGGCTAGCTGTTCGAAACGTCACGACACTACAAGGATTCTGGGTAATGCTCTAAAGCAAAGTGAGGTCTGATGCGGACTTGCGAAAAGGGTGCATTAAGTGCGCTCATGAGCACCCCTGGACCACTAGAGGATCGGGACACCCTACGGTCTTGCACCCCTTAGCGAGAACGCGCATTGAGGGGCACAAGGGCGCAAGTGCGGATATTGGGACAGGACCACCGTGTCTTGGGTGAGTGATGTCGGACCCTGAAGGGACCAGCCTAGTTTAGTGCACACAGCAATGGGGCTACCAGATGGCCCGGTGCGCACTGGTTGAATGGGCATAAGCAGATGTGGTATATCAGACCCAATGAGAAGCAATGGCTGAGCCCGATCCACTGGAGCTAGGGGGAGCTCTCTCAGATGCTTGTATTTCCTTTGTAGGGCAGCCACTGGGTAGGAAAATTCAGAGAGGCACAAGCTATCAGCAGTGAAGGCATTTGAGATCTGATACCTCTCCGTTGGTGCATGAATGGGGGACAGTAGTAGTAACTGATGAACCATCCAGCTGAGTGACCCTTTGATGAACAGTCCGCAATGGAATGGTCTCTGGATGTCTGAGAAGCTTCAACTGATGCACCACCTGTGGGAGAACAATACTACGTTCTGATCCATCGTCGAGTACAGCGTAAGATTCCATTGTAAGGTTGCCGTTGTGCAGGAGGACTTTAATGACCTTCAACATAACCTTCTGGGAGCGGTTAGGACGGTCCAAATAGATCCTAGTAGGTGGTAGGCTGACCATGAGAACGGAGCGCTGGACCTCTTCGACTGACTCATGCAGGATGGTGAGGTGTGTTTCCTTACAGACTTAAGGGTGCAGCCGTCCACAGCATGGCCTCTACCACATCTCCAGCACCTTGTACCCTCCTTAATCCACTTGACGATCTGGCTAGTGGGCAACTTCTTGAAATCTTCACAGGAGTTGAGGTAGTGCTCCTTATTGTCACAATAAGGGCAATAGGGCTTAGGTTTAGCTGTGTGTTTGGCTCTAACTAGCTCTGGTGTGTCTACCTGCCCTTCCTTTGTGAGGAAGACTGACGCTGGTCGCACCTTAGAATGAGTGATGTGTGGATCCTTCTTGACTGGCTTGGGTACTTCACTCTGGTACAAGGATGCTGCTCGGCTGGAAATACGCTTAGCTTGTGACTTAACCTGCAACCAAGTCGCTAGATCTGGGAGAGTGTAGGTTATGTCTGTACCAGTCTGCAGAATGTGGTGACTCAGGCAGTATTCAACAAACCCATCACGATATGCAGGAGGCATTTTACTCAGGAGCCGGTCCACGTGCGAGCCACAACGTAGCTCATATCCATTCTCCCCTTCTAGGGTTCTCAGCATCCCCACCAAGGACTGAACTGATAGTGCGAAGGTGTCAAAGGCATTAGCATCACCATACTTTAGCGCTGGGCTGTTGAGAATGGCGCCTAGCTCCGATTGGACAAGCTGTCTTGGTTGGCCATACTTTTCTTGCAGTGCCTGCAGAGCCATAGTGTATGGTCTTGCGTCATACATATATGCCTTAGCAAGCTGTAGTGCACTGGGGAGCTTCAGGCGGCCAAGTAATACTTGGAATTTATATTGCTCGCTGAGGTGCCCATGGGCATTAAGTAAGTTGTCCAGGGCCATCTTCAGTAGAGCAAAGTCACTTTCACGGCCACTCTCGAATACTGGAAGAGTAGGCTTAGGAATGCCATAGGCGGAAGCAATCACCATTTCAGCTCCAGGGACTTGCATATATCCTGGATACGGAGCTGTGAGGGCTGAAGCAACCTGAGGGGGTTGGGAGACAGCGTATGCCGATGTCGGCCTCACATGGAAATGCGTCGCATGGCCTGGCAGAGTGTGATGCGTACCTTGAGGTGATGGCAGCGTAAGGTTGGCTGCGGCAGCAATATTCTGTGCAATGGCGGGAACTGCTGCAGGTGGCTGTGCCACTGGGCCCATAAAGACTGGTGGCGTCACTGGAGGTGCTATTGCAAGTTGGGCTGCTAAGGAAGCAGGGGGAAGTGACGTTACCTGTAAGGACCCTAAAGGTGGCGCTGGTGTAATTGGGGGGAGCACATTAACCGTGGATGTTGGAGCAGGGTGAAGGACTGCGGCATGCTGTGGAGTTGAATGTCGTTGGTGAGGGGAGGAGATCAGCTTGGCCTTGTCGGCTCGTGACGACTGGGGAAGAGCAGCAAAGATATCTGGTGTTGGGGGGTTGTCCAGTGGAGCCTCTGCATCCTGTTCTTGAAGCAGGGACGATACTAGCTTTGCTACCTCCAATCTATTCTCGGCCTTCTTGAGGCGACGCTGGCGCTCCAACTGCTTTGTTAATGCTTCTTTGGCTTTGAGGGCTTCCTCTTGCTGTCGCTGGGCCTCCTTAGCCTGAAGCTCTAGCTTTTGGCATTCGATGTCAGCACATGAGTCCTCTTCTATCTGACGTCGAACCTCTTTAAGCTCCATCTCCTTAAGCTTCTCCTCCAGAATGGCGGCGTGTACGGTAGATAGAGCAAGAAAGGGAGCTGTACCTCCAGAGACCGTGGTCCGCCCACTGGACTTGGAGCCTAAGCTGGATACGCTTCTCATTGATGTTTTCCTCGATTTGCCACTGTGGTTGCTATTTGAGCAGGGTTGAGCAGTTGGAGGAGGAGTTTGAGTTTGTGGTCTACAAGAATAAAGATAAATACAATAAGAATATCAATTTAAGCTGCAGTATACTAATATCAATGATAAATGAGCTAAACTAATAATTACGAATGGTATAGGAATCAACAGTGGTTACTAACTGAACAAAAGGCTGCAGCTTTAAACTAAGGTGCACAAATATTAGCTGTAACTGTTATCAATAGGCCACAGACATGAAACGTTGAATAAATCACGAGGTCATTACATGCACATAAACTACAGAGCACAGTAACTGAAATTCACTTCACAATAACCTCCTCCACTATATTATAGAAGTTAACTTAACATACAAACACTCAAAGCACACACAAAGTGTGATATAAACATGCGTTATCACATATTAACGGCGATAATTAGCTAATTAGACTCTACGTACGCGTGTGCGGGAGAAAGGAAAATAAGGCTTACATGACAACTGCTGCCATAACTTCGATCTAAATAGTTAAACTATACAGTTAAACTAACACATATATTGTACTGGTATGTGGTCAGACAACAAACTCCACATGTACAATACTCACGTTTTCCTCACGAACGCACAAATCAGACAGAATGAAGAAAAAGGAATAAGGAAAAAGTCCGCTGCCTCTCTAAACAGACATCAAAGCACAGTGCCGCTCACTCAACCGACATCAGACTGCAGTAACGCCATCCACCTGCTGGGGGCGTGGACAGACTTTCCAACACCGAATCCTTAAAAGGAATCGAGATTGCCAGGCCTAGCCTATGGTAGTGTGTGAATGCTATTAAAGGGCGGGTCTTGGCGTGGCCATAGTAGGATTCGTAAATTTGCGTTCAGGCTCGGGCCCTCTGCTTCGCTCCCACCGTAGAGAGAGAGAATTCTTTGCCGAACTGATGACAGCCTGGGAGATGGACAGTCTGGTTAGCCATCTCCCAGTGTCCACTGTCATCCTGCGGCGAGTGAAGCAGAGGGAGCGTAGGCTCCGTTTGGTTCTGCCGCTGCTGATTCGAGCAAACGCTGTTTGTTGTGGGTATCATAGCAATGTTAGTATCCAGTTTCCCTTTTTGAATGATGAATAGATTACCTCCGCCTGCTGGCATGGAGAGTTATTTCCTCTCACGCAGGCGCAGAACGTATGTGGTACTTGGTCGTCGGCTATAGTCGGCCAAGACAAAGTCGACGAGGGCGGACACGAGGCGACGCCACAGTTGGCCTTCGTCGCCACTAGTTCCTGACCGTCGGCTTGGTGTGTCAGGGCCTTAAGAGAATAGCAGGGCCGGCATGTGTGTGTGCGTGGGGAGTGTGTGGTAGAGCGAGTAGGTGATTCGGAGGCATTGTGGGAAAAACAACGTGTCTGCCCTGTGCTTTCTGACCATGGTCGGAAATCTGTAGCAAGATAAGTTAACTGTTAACAAAGCTGCGCGTTTGCACACATCCAGCAGGTCACTCGGGAAAGGAGAAGCTGCCGTGCTCCTCTCTATCCCCAAGATTGGCAAAGGAGCCAGGCTTTCAGCAGCCCCAGGACTGATGAAAGCATTGTCATCCTCTTCATCCTCTTCATCCTCTTCATTCTCTTCATCCTCTTCATCCTATTCATCCTCTTCATCCTCTGATATGAGGATACCTGAGGACTCGTCTTCATCTTCATCTCCCCTGTAGTCCAGTTCAAGGACGTCGTCCTCGTGGGGCAAACACAGAGCTAGGTCGGCCTGGGAGCCCCAGCCACCGGTAGCCTCTGGTGTCTCGTCCACCACATCTCCCTTCTCCTCCGATGGCTTGACAGCTCCGGGGGAGAAGAGATTTTTGAATGATGCTGTGCCATCCGCACACACTATTTATGGTAGGTGGCCCTACCTGGTGCAGACGGACACATGTTCACCAGGCAATCAGGGTGAGATCAGTGCTTCTGAGGGTCGCAGTGAGGCTTTTTTTTTTTACAGTATACAGTAAAACTAGGACCACCTTAATATTGATTACATTTTACAGGATTTGACAGGTATGATAGGTTAAAGGGGTGATAGAATGATTATATAGGGTATTTCACACTGTTCCTTATGGTCTCCTAATGGGGTATGTAACATTGGTTGGGCTGAAAATGGCCTGGTTGATATTTAATTGGCCCTTATGCATCCCTGTGTTTTGGCCCTATTTGTAACAAGAGCTTTTCTTCCAAATATGGTATGGTCATGAATATTTAGATGAGCTGCGCGCTGATTGGTTGCGACTTGCCATACGCACACATTAGAGACGCGCGCTGATTGGTTGAGCGAATCCCCAATACACATACATTAGAGAAGCGACAGAATCTCATATTCCAGACACTGCAATGTTTCGTTACCAAATTCACTTCTGAGACTTTTTTAAGCAAGAAATCAACTATATAAAGCTGAAATATGGGCCGTTGATGGCTAATTGCAAATTTGGTAAGACGTGTCGGACTTTAGGAGCTCCACACAGTCTGACGAGAAAGCGGCAGCCTGCTGGGCTCCATACCCAGCGCAAAGTCACCCTTTGTGGATACTGCATAACTATAATATATTTACGGTTTGAATTTCGTCACGCCACTTATATAACATCATTCCCCAATGTCTTATAAAGCTAACTGTTGTGTCCGATTTGATTTTAAGGCATTTTTATGAACGTGAGGCGTCTTTGTAGGACGAGCAGTTGCTTGCTATATGTCCCATTCATTACAATGGGGAAATATCGCAGCTAGCTCACTTTCGCATAACTAAAGTATATTTACAGTTTGAATTTCGTCACGGCATGAATATTACAGGTTCCTCAAGGTCTTACTTGTCCGATTTCGGATTTCAATTGAATGTATTTTTGTGAATGTCAGAGTTAGGAGGGAGGCGCGCTACTCATTGATGGACTCCATCTCACCGCGGCTCTATCAATGAGACTCGCGGACAAGAGGCGTTTATTTCCCCGATTGTTTGTTTAAATAACTCAACACACATACCCATTATAAGGTTTACTTCGGAACCTGCGGGCGGCGGTTAAAGATTTGGGCGGCACACGCTTGACTGGCTGCGGTCAGGGTGGCGCATGTAGCAAACCCAGGCAGCACCAACACCGGTACTAAACCCGGCACACAGTCGGAGAAAAATAGCAATTAGCCATCCATTTTCGTAAAGCGGCCCATATTTGAGCTTTATATGGTTGATTTCTCCACAAAAGTTTCAGAAGTGAATTTTGTAATGGAATAGCAGAGATCTGCGTGACCTAGCTAGATTCAGAAGACTACCTGATCTCAGGTCAGTTGTGTAGCCTATGTAAATGTTGGGGCGTGACCGTTCTCTTAATACACCCATGGGCTGACAAAGGTTCCGGTTTTTGGGAGGTTGACGTCAACTTCCAGCTTTGTTGAGATTCGCCCGTTTTCAGCGGCAGTTTCAAAAAATGAGATTTTCATAGTAAAGGGTGTCAGTGGGACTTTGAGCTTCTATGTATGTCCTATTTACCCACCGAACTGTCGTTATTCAACTATGACAGGGTAAAATCGGTTTTGCATTCTATCACCCCTTTAATGCAAACTCTACGCCTCCAGTTTGTAACTCAGGCTTTTCGTTATACAATTGTAGTCTCCACGCCTCCAACAGTAATACTGATGATGATAATAGCCCTGCTGACATCATCAGTGATTATTTTGCCTTGCTTCCTGAAGAGCCACAGAAGACATTATACAACGGCTTCTACAGGCTGAGTAGTAATGGTTTTAGTGAAGTACTTTTTTCATTATGGTATTGCTACTTTACTTTACTTAAGTAAATGATTCAAGTACTTATAACATAGTAATGCCAATCTTATTGATCCTAATCCTGACTATATTGCGATACATCTGCTGCTATCAGGATGCTAACATTAATACAGAATGTACTAGTAATACTAATGCAAATATGAGGCTACTAATACTACTATGGATCTGATGCTAATATTTAAACAAATATTAATGTAACTCCCACAGCTTCTAATGCTACTCCTACTACTAAAGCTTATTTGAGTATTAATGCCAATAATATACGTAATCCTGATTCTAAAGCCATATTTAGGCCTATGTGTGCCCATAGACTAAAAATAAAATAAATAAATCAATATTTAATAATAAAACTTTTACAGTCTGTGCCACCTTTATTCCCAGTTGACCACTAGATGGTGTACTTAACCCATGGATACACCTGAACCACTGGAGGTGATCTGCGTACATGTTGTCATTATTTACAGGAACAGGAAATGTAAAAAAAGGAAGCAACAACGAAACATTACGGTAAAGAAGGAAGTGTTTACCCAGGACTTTATTGACTCATGATGTCAAACCTTCATACATTCATTTATTTATTTTTTATCAACAAAACTTATTCGATCACAGATTTGGGTGACTTGTATAAATTAAACATCAGCCAGTGAGCCAAAAGGGAAATCCCTCCTGGAGTGTATAGAGAGATAAATGGGTCATACTTGCATAACATGACACTGCTAATACCCAAGGACTTGTGAAAGCTCCTGCAGTGTAAATACTACACAGGGCTTCCCTTACATGTCATGGTAAGTTCACACTCTGCACGTCTTCTGCTAGGTGGATTTATTTACCAGCAGCACTGCATCAGAAAGGATATCCAACTAATCACAGAAGCCTCTGCCTGTGGGCCGAGGTCAGCTCTTCTTGGAACATATGGAAGAGAACAGAAGGGCTTAAACGTCTGGTAATCAGATCCACTGTTAGAAGAGGAGGAGTAACACCTGCAGCACGAGGCCTGGAGACTTAAAGCCTTACTGCTCTGTGACTTTACAGCCCATAAAGCAAGAATCCCAGTACATTATAATTTGAAGTCAGTACCGCATAGGTTGACTCTAAGATTGTCTTTCCTAAACACAAAGTTCTCTCTCCAACAGACAAAACACATCATCTATTTTGCATCATAAATTAAAAAAAAACAAAGCAATGCACTATTCATTTCTTAACTCTCTGTCTTTCTTCTGTCTTTCTTCTGTCTTTGAACTGAATTGACTTCAACCTTGGTATTTTACGCTTTATCTGATGTTTTTGTCAAAACAGATTATTGACATGACTCACCACCACAACTCAAAGATTACTGAGAACTTCAAATGTCAGTATCTCAAAACTCTTTATCTCAAATAGATATGACCTTACAGTTCTATGGAACAGCATTATCTAAATCAGAAGGACTCGGTAGCACTCAGTATGCACTAAGGCATTCTCTATGTTTTAGGTAATATCAAAGTGCAGATATTTAATTCAAAAACAGGTACATATTTTGGACATGTTTTTACTTGCAAGGGAAGAGTGCATCATATTAGGATTTGACCAGACAGTTTACCTGTAAAACAATAGGTTTCATCAGGGCTTTTCACACTACCCCTGTTAAAGTTGGCAGTATGTTCAAAACAAACTAGTTTGTACCTTGTGTCATTCAACCACATTTGAACACAAAAGGATAATGGTTATTTACCCCAATCCCAGTACATACGCAGTGTAGCCACACCACTGCAGCACTCACACAACGCTGTGGAGGTCTGATAATGAAAGGCTAATGCTCGGCTATCAGCTGTTTCACACTTGCATCCTCAAATGCGACATAACCCACCCTGATCCCAATGTTTATTCAATCTCACTCCAGAGCAGGGTTATTTAACTAACCCTGACCTTTCTCTGTGATCCCTGAACAAGAAAAGTTGAGATGACTACTAACAAGGTTCTAATAAGTTGTTGATCCCTGTGGAGACATCTGCCCTCTGCTTTTGACCCTTCCTAACTATTCAGAAGGAGCCAGTAGCCACAGGGCAACAAATTGAGGCCAGTGCCTCCAAACAGAGACAGCCATGTGTTTTATTATGAGAGGCAAGTCACATGCTGTGAGTATTTTGAAGATGCTGATTGGCCTCTGATTTGTTCAGCTCTCACTCTTTTTGTTTTTAAAAAGGCAATTAGAAATTTTAGGTAAATGTAGCCCTGGTCTTTCTGTAGCCATAGCTTTGTTTTTACTGAAAAAACTGAAATTACATATGATTTTCAGGGGGAAATTCCTTGAAAGAAAAGACAATGTTTTTTGGGAAGTCAAAGGCAGTTATGTGAATTATGTCTTGTGTATGTATCATTGACTTTTAATTTTTCTTTTGTGGTTTTTATCAGAGAAGATTTGGTATTGTATGTTTCTCCATGTGTGTGATCATGGACACACCTCCAACACATCTGTGGATCATCCTATAATCATGATATGTATTTAAGCACTACGTATGTCACTTTACTACTACGTGTCTTGAGAAAGGTCTCTGGGACTGAAACGCTGATCCACCAAACAAACCCAGTGCAGAGTTGACAGGGTTCATGTGTATGTTGACTTGTTCTGTTGTTGCATAGGCTGTTATCAGCTACCTGCCTGATGCTTGTGTGCTAGACTGCATGTCATTTATGTAATGTTTGTTGTCACATGCAAAACTTGTTGTGATTGTATGCAAGTAGTGTGTGTGTGTGTGTGTGTGTGTGTGTTGTTTCTTTGTAACTTTTGATATTTCTCTTTTAGCAAGGCTTAGTGCTATGTCATGTGCATTTTTCACGGAAGACATTTGGACATGTCACAGTGGGAAAAGCACCGGTGCAAATAATGTAATGAATGATGGCTTAATTCCATTTACCTTCTAGACGTTCAGGATCCTGGTATTGTTCATGCTGTCATACTGTCATGGCTCACTGGGACACTAAAATATGACACAGTCATTGTAAATGTTGTTAATGTTAGTAACACCTGTGCTTTTCCTACTATAAAATGCTTGAGTACAGTAACAGTTGGAAAAATAGGATTAGTTTTGTCTTATGAATACTTGGGTAAGGCCAAAACAAAGAGGATGAGGACCCCATCCGGGTCCTGAACCAGTGACTTTTAGATCAGAAACAGATTTCTTGCCAAGTAGGTTTTCACATACAATGAATTTGCCTTGGTGTTTGGTGCATAAAAGTAAACATAGTAGAGAAAATAAAGATAAAAAGACCTGCAACAGTCAAGAAGCATAAAAAACATATAAAAAAAATATTTACAATATATCTGTGCGGGAATGGGCATAATATTATCCAAGGATTGTGAAAAAATTGACAGCGTAATGAATGGAGATATGTGCAATTATGTACAGATAGCCCAAAAGTTGTTATGTAACTCATTTGGGACAGATGTTGAGACTTTACGTTATTGTGACTGGTCAATGGTGCGGGATGGGGGTCAGTGTCAGTGGGGGACTGCAGCCTCCTGCCGGAGGGGAGTGGTTCAAAGAGTTTGTGTCCAGGGTGGCCTCGTCAGGGTCCTGGACACATACAGGTCCTGGAGGGATGATTGCAGCCATTCAGCTTCTAGGCAGAATGAACGATACGTTGGAGGAAGTGAGGATGGACAGCATGATGATAGCAGAGTAGAAGTACACCATCATTGTCTATGGCACTCAGCTGCTGCTGAAAGTAAATCCTCTGTTGTGCTTTTTTGATCAGAAAGCTGACGTTCAGCTCCCACTTGAGGTCCGGGGTGATGATGGAGCCCAGGAATCGGCAGGACTCCACAGTGTCGACAACCATTTTGACTGTCTTAGGAGTGTTGAACTTGAGCGCTAAATTGTATTGTGACTCATCACCACTAGAGATGAGCCTAATGAGGGTGGTGTTGTGCATGTACTTCAGGAGCGTGACGGACTGAGGAAGAAAGAAAAACCCCTTTCACACATGTGGTCATGTGTAAAAGGGGAGCAGGTATCAAAAATCTGATAAATCTGTACCACCAATTTCACTTGGTGAATGAAAGCATGTACGTTGTAGCGACAAGCAAGTAGGGCTGCACGATATGACCTAAAATCGAAATCACGATTAATTGCACGTTTTACCTGGATAACGATAAAGGAACGATAATTAATCACGTTGTTCTAAATCATCTTTCCTGACGCCAAAATGTTTCCAGACGACGGAAATGGGCACATGTTGCTCAGTTGACTCGGACTCTGTGTTTGAGTTATCTTCCATTCTGCTTTCCATGCGGCTGACTAGTCCGGGGCGAAGTCACGTGACTACACATGCGGTAGAATGCTTTTAAGGAGAAAGTAGGCCTATCAACAGGAATAAATTATCGAAATTATCGTCATGGGAAAAAGACATCGATAACAGCTTCAGAATTTCGATGTCAATAAATTTCTGATTAATTGTCCTGCCCTACAAGCACGTATAGAGTTATGTACGTTTGACGAAAGACGTTTGAGCGAACCAATCACAAGATTCCGCTGATGACATAGCCTTTTCGAATCCACGACTTGTTTATTATTTAGCATTTAGCCAATGCTTTTGCAGGGAAGTTCTTTCTTATAAGAAAGGCAAAACTGGACAGATTCATAAATAAGGGAGCTCCTCTCTCCTTGCCCCACCTTCTTCTTCTCTTGAGTTTAATGACAGTTAGCATCCATATTTGTTGCCTTAGCACTATAAGCTGGACTGTTCCTTGCCCCATTCAATTTTGATCATTATTTTTATTTCTCTCTCTCTCTCTTGCTACTTACCCAACTTTATGGAAGAGCATTACAAAATTGTTAGTATATAATATTGCTTGAATACACTTTTAGGACCGCAGAATCTTTTCATTCCAGTTGTATTTCACCTCTTCTCTCTGGAGAGCAACAAATGACAATGATTGTGTCAAACACTTGTATTTGGACATTAAACTGCCAGCAGGATGTCTGATGCTTACGCACTATTAAACATGGCCAGAACACTGGAACTCTGGGTTTGGCAGGTGGGTGGGGGGTAGCAACTCTATGGGTGGGGCTGAGGAGTGGCTGTAGGCTATGTATCTGTTTAAGGTGTGTCATGAAATCTACACTTTACCTTTTTCTTATTAAGCCCAGCGAAAACGCACAATGAACTCCCACACATTCACAATGTAACACATATGTACTCAACCACCCAGCTGTCACCTCTCAAACACACTAAATGTGTAATGATATCATTGTCAGGACCATATACTGTAAAAAAATAAAATAAAAAAATAAGGCGAGAACTTGAAATAATCCCAAGTCTGGTATATTTATATTTAACCCACTTTATCCTAACCTCTGTGACAGCATGACTCAGCATGAGTGATTTAATGTTGTTGAGTCATGGTGTGTGTAAATTAGAGATAGAGATCTACAGAGAAAGAGAGAGAGAGAGAGAGAGAGAGAGAGAGAGAGAGAGAGAGAGAGAGAGAGAGAAAGGCGGGACCTAGTAAGCTGACACCCATCATTGAAAAAATTCTGTGCTGTTGGCTCCGGGTGACTTTTCTTTTCCCGTCTCTCTCAACCCCAGAGCGGAAGGAGTGGAGCGTTTCCTGACTCAGGTCGGTACACGCTGTCGGGAGGATACAGGCGCCGTGACAATACCGGTCTGTGTGGCATGTGAGAGTTAGCGAGCGTATTACGCAAAGGAATAAGAACGCTGGTCGGCAAGAAAGCGCTCGACCGGTAGAGGGGTTAAAGAGCCCTCAGTTGGTTCCCGGTCTCCCGCTGCGACAGAGATGGAGCGGCTGTGCGGACCAAACCTCCCTTTCTGGGTGAGTAGCCTACGTTTCCGTCAGTCGTTGCCGGTGTATGTGACAGGATACTGTAACTTCATTGGCCTTGTTGTGTATAACGTTAACGTTACTTCGCGTACTAGCCTATACCTGCCACGGTTGTTTAATGCTATGTCATGCTTGGGCAGCCATTCAGAAGTAAGCTAACGTTAAGGTAACGTTACACTAACGGCCATGGCTAACTATAAGTAACCCACTTAATAGCATTTACTGTGTTAATAAGCTCCCAATTAATGTCACGCTAAATTATGATAGCTACGTGCTTTCGTTTGCTTCTGCTTTTTAGAAGTCGGACACTGTGTTTTTCTCAACTGTAATACAATGTAATAAACTGTCAAATATAGCTAAATAATAATGGTATAACGTTAACGTTACTATAGTAACGTTAGCTACACCTCCGACACGATAAGGTAACTGGGAGTCAGTAGTTAATACAGAAACGTTAGCTAGCTACGTCTCTTATATACGTACAGCAGATATAACAATATCTTAGGAATTATCACATGGATAGCCTATTAAAGACACACTAAACTCTCACAATATTGTCACATTCAGTACCAAAGTCACTTTATATCATAATCATAGGAGACAAAATTACCAACAAGAAATTGTTGCATTAATATCAGTATTCGTCACCATAGACACCATATTAATAGCCTAAGTACAAGTATCATGAATATCATAGGAGATGAGAAATATAATAGGCTAGTAGGACAAGGTCACTTACTACTTGGTAGTAGTAAATATATTACGACACATTGGATCCCTATGGGAGTATTATGAAAGCTTTCTTTTTCTTTCCTACACGATTTTTCCCTAGAGACTGACATAGCATTCACTACACTTTGTAGAGTTACTTTAAGGTCATGCTCAGTGTCTGTTTTGCCTTGGGATATTAAATATTAATGTTAGTTTATTCTTTCTATGGTAAACTTAGTAATTGTGAATCCCTACAGCCATAAAACATACCACAAACTCCTGCAAGTGCATAGGTCTATTATTGCCTGATACAGATCTAACTTAATTTTGTCCTGAACATACCAGATTTGAAAAGAGAAATTCTGCCTGGAGAGATCACTCGTTTTAGTATGATAATGGGGAAGTCTGTTTATAGATCTGTTGCTGTGGTAAATCAATGCTCTCCATAGAGCTCAACAGTGACTACCCACTTTTTGAACGGCTCTGGTTCCGGAAGGGATTTTCTCCATTCAATATCTCCATCGATGTTTCATTAAATGCTTATATAAAGAGTTTTTAAGCCTGGGACAAAGCCAACCAGCTACAAGATGAATCGTGACAACATTTGATTCGGCGCAAAATAACATTTTAAAAACAGAAAAAAGGCAAAGGTACAAGACTGTGTACACAAACGATCATAGATTTCAATTGTGGCAGCTCGCAGTAGCCGTTCGTGGGTGCGGTAAACATTTTCATGGTAACAGCGAGCTTCACCAATCAGAGACGTCACTGTTACGCTTAGGATTGTGGGTAGTGTACTTCTCCATAACATTGTGACTAAAACAAGTTTTTTTTTTAAAACATGATTGATATCATAAGGACTTCTGGCTTTTACAGGAGCATAAATATTCGTTTCACAATCTTCTTCGGTACTTTAAACTTTATGGCTAATAATCAAAATCCTTATGGAGAAAATGAATAGGATTTTAACTTCCGGAACCACACTGTTGAGCTCTACAGGACTGGGCGTTCTAGAGAAAATATTTAGTGTGAATATGTTGTGTGTAAATGTTGTGATTGGGATGTGAAATGTGACCAAACAAAGGTTTTTATTGTGTTGTTTCAGTGTGTCTTTAATTGTTTCTTTGTACTGCGAATACACAGATTGTTTTCTGTGTGAGGAACAATGTTCAGCATTTTCAATATACGTTAATAGCCTGATGCATCAATAAAAAAGCCCCCTCAATCACATGTCTGCAGCTGTTTTACAGTGAACCTATGGTGCTTCCTCGCTTCAAGCCATATTGCTTTTTTTTTTTTTTAAAGATTATTTAATTGGGCATTTTTTTTAAAGCCTTTATTGACAGGACAGCTGAATAAATGAATGGGGAGATAGAGGGGGGAATGACATGCAGCAAAGGGCCGCAGGTCAGAGTCGAACCCGGACCCGGCTGCGTCGACGAGTTAACCTCTATATATACCAACTGAGCTTTCCGGGCGCCCAAGTATTGCTTTTGACAGTTTTTCAGAGGTTGGGTCTGCCATGACATGTTTCACATTAAACGTAGTCATTTGAATCTATTGTTAATATGAACATATGATTGGAGCACCAGGCTGAGGTACCACTACTACAGTGTTTTGCATCTTTATGCCATTCAGATGTCCCCATGTTGGGGGTGACTCTCAAACTGTCTGTGTCATGCTGTATCCATGAAGAAGAAACCCCTCTATGTAGGCTACTAAACTTAAGATTTTTGATGCGCTTGGTTGTTTCAAAAAGGGTTAAGACTGTGGCCCTCTTGCTGAATATTACACCAACTAGGGCTGGCCAGTTTTTGAGGCCATCTGAGGTGACCTAAACTAGTTTCTGCTGTTCCTCTAGTTTCTCCACTTCAAAGGTAGTTGTAAACCCAGAACACTTAACAATGCATGTTCAGTGTGAGTCAGGTTAAACCCTAAATCTTGCCCAAGGACTCAATTTACAATCTTATTGTTTGTAAAAGGTGTTGTATATGCATGAAATGATACAGTCAACTCACATTTTTAAATTCACAATTCGATTCTTTTCAACGGAATGACCTGCAGACAAATGAATGACAAATATTCTTTATTTATATGAACTGTGCAAAACAACAGATGTGTCTTATCAAAAGTGCAACTGAAATTATATTTTATCTTAAATAACAAAAATTAAAGAAAAAAATTGTTAATTCGATATTTAAAACATATCCAACATCAAAATAATTAAATAAAGAAAAAAATAATCTTATGAAATAAATAAGAACACGTGACGTCTGAAGCAGGGCTCGACAGTAACGGTTGCCCGGTTGCCCTTGGCAACCAGACTGAGTCAATTGGCAACCACCTGTTTTTTTTTATATAAAAACAGATCAAAACTGGAAAATCTTACTTCAGAAGAAGTCAGTATTTTATTTGGTTGTCTCCGTGAAGTTTAAACACTATGTTCGTGCGCAACACAACATTTCAGCTGTTATGCGACTGCTTTCCACACACGCACGTTTGCCGTGCAAACATACAGGCAATGCAATTTTCTGTTCACGTTAACGGCGCATGTTAAAATCCGGTGATAATATGGCACCGGTCCCCGGTATCTACCGGACAGACTAGCAACGCAGATTGTAGTCTAGGTCCTGGGTAAGATATGTATGTGCTTCATTTAGCGGAGAATATGTCAACTGTTATAGACTAATATGACCCCAATGAACAACGTGGGATGTGTGCCGAAATCTCTACCCAGGACGAAAGTCCTGAAAATGACCACAATAGGTGGTCATGGGACTTTTTTTCCCTTTTATAGATATCCTCATACATTTCTACCAGTTTAATCTTCATATTAAGAGAAATACTTTTTGTATTACACTTTGTCTTAAAAATAAAATAAAATATGCAAATTAGGCAATATCTCATTAAATATACGTACATTAACTCTTGAAGCTACAGATTTTCTGAGGTGATCGCATTTACTTAAAACTGGTAAACCTTGTGGAGCGTTCAAAGTTATTGTAAAATACCCTTTTCTCATCTGTGTTTGTCTTTTAACAACAATTTACTGGTGAAAGAAGTAATTATTGTTAAAAGCTGTTGTTATTACATTTTTAATAATCATTCAAATCCCCCCCTTTTTTTGTGCTAATCCGAAAATTTATCCGATCCGTGACTCAAAACAGTGATGCGAACCGTGAGAGGGATGGGAAATTATATCTTTGTTTCATTATTAAAATGTGTGGTATAGTTACATAAAAAATGAATTGCTCCAAATATAGGCAGTTTAAAACATGGCAACCGGTCAATTTCAGCAACCAAAAGCTGATGCCTGGTTGCCAAGCCGGCAACCACTTTAAAAAGTTAGGGTTGAGCCCTGCTGAAGCCAAACCTGTGAAATCAAAAGTAGATTTAGCCCTAGGCCATTTCAAAATGCAATTGCAATTCATTTCTTTTAATATCTCAAACGGTTGTAATCTTTACACAGTTATTGATTTTAAACCGATTCACAATGCAGCGTTACATTGTTGAATGTAACCTGCACCTTTATATTTTAATTGATTGCTCAAACAAGTTAGTGAAATCAACACTTTGATTTGTTATTGCTTTGTAGGTAGAGTTATTAATAAGCGTTAAAGCGATACACTATACACATCTAAACAAAGTACTGCTACTCTGCTAACATGCTCATATAAATGTTGCTTTAAGGTTTCTACATTCCTACTTCACTTTCACAAGATCAAGATTCAGATCTTTTTAATTTTATGTTTCAGATGTTGCTAGAAGAACTTTAAAATCATTGAAACTATTTTGGTCTCCAAAATCCCAAAATATCACTACTTTCATAGAAGACTAAGAAAACCAGCAAATACTGACATTTTCGAAGCTGGAAGCAGTAATTTTGTTTGCATTGTTGCTTACAAATGACTCGACTCGAATGAAATGACTATTACAGTTGTTGCTGAATATTGTGCTGTTGATCGATTAGCCTAAACACACCAATAATTCAATCAATGGGGAGAAACTCTCTACTTTTCTTTCATGCCTTCTGATATTTGATATACAATGACTACTGGTGTGATTGAAGTGTTTGCCAAACTGAAACAATGATATTTCAAACATACTAGTATGTATTAATTATTTCACTATTGACATGACCACTGCCTGAAACACACTCACACAAAGAAACAGATGTGTTGACTGTGTGCTCCAATAAAAAAAGCTATGTAGAGTGCATATACAAGACGGCGTGTGTGGCATGTAGTACACATACAGTATGAAACAGGCTGATCCAGAACTTATTTATCAGCAGCAGTACATACTGTAGCAGCAATTCAATATTGCGCAAGTAAATCTCGAATAATGGCTTTGGGTGCTGTGTGGTGTATGGCTGCAGCTGAATGGAAACTGAAAAAGGGGAAGGTGTTGAAGAAGTCATTTGGTGTTCAGTTCAGTGCCAGTTACCAGAAGTTAGTGTGCATTTGTTAAGGTGTACAGAGATATACTGTAGTTAAAAGGTCAGTCTTTTTTACACTGTGAATGTACAATCTGACTGTAGGGAAACAATAGTAGTATTGACTGCACAATGTCAAAGTAGGACTTTAATCTTAAGGCATTCTACCTTTGGCTTGATGACTCATTTGTCATTTCTTTGCTCCCAAATGTCTGTGTTTTACATTACATGTCACTTAGCTTACGCTTTTATCCAAAGTGACTTACAATTGCTATATATCAGAGGTAACACTCCTCTGGAGGGTTAAGTGTCTTGCTCAGAGACACATTGGTTGATCTATGCAGTGCGAATTGAACCCAGATCTCCCACACCAAAGGCATGTGTCATAGCCACTGCACCATCATCACCCATTTCACAATCACTTCATCTTAAAAGTTATCTTCCACTTGTTTATCCATTTATTTATTATGCTGCTGTTGCTGCTCGTGCCCAGTTCTTCCTTGAAAAAGAAATTAATCTTAATCGTAATGGGACTCTCCTGGTTAAATAAATAAAATAATTGATAAAATAAATTATATATTTATAATTATATATAATTATATAATTCACATAAGCAACTCCCAGAACTTAACTCAGATTTTTTTTTTTTATAATTGTATACAACACTTATTAAAGGGCTTGCCATTGTTAGATAAGCTGTATTAAAATGTATTTAGTAAATTACTATAAAATAAAACTGCGGGCTGTTATCTGTTAAACGTTCTAGAGCTGCAAAGATTAATCGATTAATCCATTAGTTGTCAACAAATTAATCGACAACTATTTTGATAATCAATTCATTGGTTTGAGAAATTTTTTATGAAATCATTTTATAATTCCAGCTTCTTAAATTTAAAATTATTATATAGTTTCTTTACTCCTCTGTGACAGTAAACTGAATATCTTTAAGTTTGGAAAACCATTTTCGGACTTTTTATAGACCAAACAGCTAATCGATTAATTGAGAATATAATCAACAGATAAATCGACAATGTAAATAATCGTTAGTTGCAGCCCTAAATGTTATTGCAAGCCAGTGTCAATCTTATCTCACTTTGTATTGTAATATGTACTGTATCATATTTAAAAAGATAGCGAGGAGTCTTAGCTGCCTGTGTATGGCATTTGCCAGCCCTTTACAGCTAGATAGCAGTATTGGTGACTCTCTTCATGAGAAAGGAGTTAAAAAAGTAAAGTCAAAAAGTTGCTAGATTTGGATAAAAACTAGCCCAAAGAAACACCCAATCTGGCAACACTGGTATTAATAGCCCCCTCCCAGCTGCACCAGCATGCTTGTAACATTTTTATCATTTTACAGAAAATCCCTAAGTGTAGTGTCTATTTCCTGAACTAAAATACTGCTAACCGAGCAAATATGAGTTGTGAAATGGTCTCATTTGCAGCTCGGAACAAGAAGGGATCTCCCAGACTGTAAAAAGTGCTAGTGTAGGTGAATTACTTGATATCAAAGTGGCAACATGCCAACTTTATGTTATCCATATCCTACTGCAGGCTGGTCTGTGATTTGTTTCCCCCTTACAGTCTGAGTCACTTCCTTTGTTCTGCAACATTTATATTGGTTTTCATTTCCAAGTAAGACAGCAAATTCCCTCTAAATCATACAAAAAGGAATTTCTATCATATAATCCACATTCTTGTTAACTATGAAGAACACAGATCCATGTATAAAATTGGTAATGTTTTCCATGTCGTAAGTGAACATGGCCAGCAGCAAGTCCTGTCCTTCTGCAGTCTTAACTGCCATTGGCCTTCCATTCATACCATCAACAGCTTTTCAGTGTAACAAAGAACAGATGGACAGCCTGCTGCAATTTATTTTCTCAAACCCTCTAAATACACTAGAAAGCATAAGACAAGTCTGTCACCCCTACCCCCACTACTTTAGAAGTGTATTGAACAGTCCCTCCAGGATTTGGCTGCCTTTTTGTTTTTAGATTGTTGCGGCCCAAAATGGCTGATTTTGCGGGAGCTTCTGTAAAAAAAATTGCTGATAAAAGTTGTGATGTCTTTTGTATGTTTGTTGCAACGAAGTTGCGGGAGACAGTGAAAGTTAGGAAAAAAATATTTTTTAGTAGTTCTTTAAAAATAAAAAGGAAACTTGTTTTGGGGAGAATAAAACAACTCTGGGCTGAGTTTTCCTAGTAACCTTACCAAAAAGGATAGGCATGCTGCAAATGTTGGTATAATATGAAAATGGCTGGTGGATCTAAGACAAAAAATTATAATTTATTGAATTAATCAAATTTGAACATATGTGTCAGTGGCTTGTTGATCTTTACATTGTTAGTTTATTTCCTATCCTGGCCTGGGACACACACAATACGGTTTGATAAAGTACTTATTGGACATTAACTTATTATTGCACTTACAATAACAAGCGTAGCTGGCCTCAATTTAGGACATCCTGTATGTCTTAAATCCGTTTTTTTTTTGCATCCACCGTGTGTTTGTGTGTGCGCGCGCGTCAGTCGCGGGGGGATCTGAGCAGCAGCCCCACCCGCTGCAGAGAGCCAACAGAAAAAACGTTAAACTTTGAGTTTAAAATAGGTTGGCAGGACAGTCTGAAATGTTTTGCACAGTCTTTCACTGTACGTTTTGTTGCTGAATGTGAGATGTTCGAGTCACACACGTCTCGTCTTCATATCAGAAACAAGGAAATAAATTTGGCGACGTCTGTGTGTTACGTCATCCCGTTCACACTCCCGCTTGGTCAGTGGCTCTCAGAGTCACTTACTGATACAAAGTCTGGCACGTGGGACTGCTGGGATTTGTTGAAGTCGTGGGAAACTCCGGTTATTGGTCAAATTTGCGGAAAAGTTGCGGTGATTGGTCAAAATTGCGAGTCACACCAAATTCACGGTGATTGGTTGAATTTGCGTGAATTGGTGCGATCGCGACATCGCGAAATCCTGGAGGGACTGATTGATTGACTGTAACTGATTTGATTTTACCGCAGAAGCTGGTACAGATTAATATAACATAACTAGAGATGCACCGATTGACCGGCCAGTGACCGGAATTGGCCGATTTTCACGTGCTTGGCCATGACCGTCGACCGGCAGGTCAGTCTGACATATGCCGATTTTATGTCGGTCAAATGCACTCGGGCGCCGCATGATTAACATCACGCAAGATCAGCGCACTGCCGCTCAATCAGCTGTTTATGAAATGTTATAAAGTCGTAATTATACACGGCTCTGCAGAGCCGTCTGCTCTACTGATCTCAGCCACTCTCTCTCCCCTCTGAGGCTGAATAGGTGGAACATGAAAACCGCGGGTCCGTGAAACTTGACAGCTACAGTTTATTGGAAAATAGCATTGGGCACACTGACTTTGATGAATTTACTGTTGATCAGACCCCAGATGAGATAAGAAGCTAACATTAGCGAACGCTGTGGTGACTGTCCCTCTGATGTCCGGCTGCAAGAGACGCTGTATTAAAAAAAAAAAAAAGAGAGACGCTGTATTCCTCCGACACGCGTTACTGTTTAAAATGCTTTCCAGGTTACCGCTCAAAACCTACATTAAAAGCGTGGTAATCTTTAGTTTGTTGCTAAACTGTGTGTAAAATGAGTGGTGACGTTTATGTTTTCAGGTAACGTTACTGTTGACGTTCAAACAGACCTGCGCGTGTGTTTTGAGAAATATCTTTATACTGCAAGGCTATATTTATTATATTAAGTTGGAAAAGAAGGAAATGGTTCTAACATTGTACTTTAGATCGGTGTTAATTTCCCACACCAGGAGTAATTTATATAGTTCTATTTTATAGTGATCCATTATCTGTTCATAACATGTTCTATGCAAAATGTAAAATGTTCTATTAAAGAAAAGATGGAAAATATATATTTGTGTGTGCTGTAAAGTGGTTAGAAAAAATTTAATCGGAATCGGCTAAAATCGGTATCGGCTGGCCTAACTCAAAGAAAATCGGAATCGGCCTAGAAAGTTGTAATCGGTGCATAGGGCTGTGCAATTAATCGAAATGTAATCGTGATTCTGATTTTGGCTCCCAATGATCACAAAAACAGAATAATAGAGAAAAACAATTATTTAGCTCATTACGTTTTGCAAGAAAACTCTTATTTTCTCTTGTGTTCTGAATGAAAAAATAAAGTTTAAATAGGAAAAGTATTACGGCAAAGTTCACAGTTGTTTGTGGTTTTTTACTGTTGATTTATTCAACTTTTTCCACTGTTTTTTAAGTTCAATAATTGCAACATCTTTCCAGAAGTCAACGAGTAATCGTGTTCAATTATCGTGATTTCAATATTGACCGAAATAATCGTGATTATATTTTTTTCCATAATCGAGCAGCCCTATCGGTGCATCTCTAAACATAACTCCACTTCCAATACTGTTGCAATGTCCTAGTACTTACTTTTTTTTTTTTTAAATGATCTTTCTTGTTCCATTATTGTTTTCGGTACTCTGATCACATGGTATTAAAGTGTTACACACGATCAACAAACTGATACAGTAATTCTAGTCTAGCTAGCTGTCTGGATTTACCCTGCAGAGATCTGAGGAGCAGTTAACCAGAGTCCTCAGAAATCCACCGGAGTTTAAAATAAAAAAACACAAAGAAAGCGTTAGGTGACGGACATCGGCGGAAAGACATGCATCCGGTGGAATTTGCTGCGGCACCGGAGCAATCCCGTAAGTGGAACGAATGTCAAAAAGGGGTGAAAAGTGTCTCCAGTTTCCCAAAGCCCAATATTACATTCTCAGATGGCTTGTTTTGTCCACCAACTCAAAGATATTCAGTTTACTGTCACAGAGGAGTGAAGAACCTATCAAATGTTAACATTTAAGAAGCTGGTTTTTTTATTTTATTTTATCAAATCACTCAACAATTTAAAAATGGATTGATCGTATCAATCCATTTTTAAATTGTTGACAGTTCATATAATAGTTGGCAACTAATTTGTAGATTAATCAGTTATTATTTGCAGCTCCACTGGTCTCCAAACTACATTATACCGTATGTCAACAAAAAAAAACACGAGAACTGATTCAGGAAAAGACGCAAGACCACGCTCGCCTGAGAGAAAATGGATGTCCGCAAGAAGCGAGACATCGAGGTGACACTTTCATTGGCTTTAGGTCATCGCTGCTGTCATTACCGGTCAAAACTATTTTCTGGTCTAAATATTTATCCTGCTATATCTCTCAGGCGTCTGCAACACAATGAGGGTGTAGTTTTTTACATAAACAGTGCATCTCTTTGATCGTGTCTTTGATCTGGGGCTTTTGTCAATCTCCAAAAACTGTCAGTTTTTGTGAAAAATCAGGGCTAAAATTGTGTAGTGTAAGCTCGCTGTTAGTTAATTGTATTAGTTTAGATGGACTTCTTTACTATAATATACATGTAATACCTCTTTTCCACTTACCTAGTAAAGCGTGCTTTAGCCGCACCATGGTGTACCAAGTTGTGATCATATACATTTCCACTGCCTCAAAGACATTTTTTTTTTTTAAGATTATTTGTTTTGGGTATTTTAGGCCTTTATTAGATAGGAGAGGAGGAGAGAGGGAGGGCAAATGACTTGCAGCAATGGGCAGCAGGTTTCCGATTCTGACCTGCGGGCCCGTGCATTGCTGCTTGCAGCTTTAATTTGAGCTTTGGAACTAATCAACAGTGAATAATCGGAGCTTCGGCCGGGGCAGTGGCATTATGCAAGGCTGTTTGCTGTGTGTGTGTGTGTGTGTGTGTGTGTGTGTGTGTGTGTGTGTGTGTGTGTGTGTGTGTGTGTGTGTGTGATCTCTCTGTGTTTCACAAGGAGAGGAGAGAAACACGACTGTAAATGACAGCAAAACACGATGAAGACTCACCCTGAGCTGAAATGGAAACACTGTGCTGCAACATTTTTCTTTCGGTTTCATTAAAGGCATTACATTGTACGGATTTTCTGTTATTCTACAGTACTGAGGGAAAAAAAGGTATATCCGACACCCAAAATTGAAAACCGAATACCTACCCAGTACCCAACGAACAAATATCTCAATCATCGAAAATTCGGGTCCAGCCCTAAAATACAACAAATTGCTTGTTGAATTAAAAACAAATGTAAGGAAATCATTACCAACATTCTTTTAATGAACAAATTGAACATTGATTTGAATGTTAAAGGCACCACTAAAAAAAAACGAATGACGGTTACATTATAAAGTGCAGTTTTCTACTGATATTTTCTTTCAACTAACACAAAAAATCTCGATGTCTTTCGCGATATGTCGCAGCCTTTCGCGATATGTGTATTGCGCCAGTTGATATTGTGATGACGATAAAAAAAAAAAAAATACATTGTGCAGCCCTACTTTTAAACCAATTTTTCAGAACCTTTAATATGTTACTGAATGATTGGTGTAAATCTAAAATTGCCGATTGCATGTCACTATTCTTCATTCCAACTTTTACTATTACCATTGATTGTGTTCATGCTTGTCAAGCAATGACTGTTGACTATTTTTACAAACTGATGTAACTTTGTGTTTATGAAGTCAGGTGTTAGCAATAGATCCCTGTGGCTCTGAAAGCATCCTTTTAATAATAACTAGGTGCTATGCAACAATCCCGCTGAGTGATGAGACTCACAAGGGTGGGAAATGCCAGACCTGTAGCTTAGCATTCTTTGCTTTGTTTCAGACTCCCTGTTCTTTTATCGTAAGGTTGTAACCCGGCTGGCTGAAGTAATCTTCCTGTCCAAGTCTCCTCTGGCTGGCTTTTATCGCAAAGCACCTTCCTCTCTTTATCTCACCTTTTGTTGAAGTTTCAGATTTCAGGTTTCGAGTGTAGTGATTACGGCCTGAAAGTCTGTAAAAAGGAATAAAGGCCAGCCATTCTGCGTTTAGTAGGAGCCACAGTGTGTTAAGAGCAGCTTTTCCCTTCTTATCAAAACATCAGTAAAAGTCTATTTTGTTGTGAAATAAAGGTAATTTCTGAAGCCTTTATAAAACTTCTACTTGCCACTTGATAGCTTTTGTCATCTACGTCAGGCATAAGCTCGGAGGGGATCATGTGTTAGGTCGGGCTCTGTGTGTGTGTGGATATTAGGGTTGGGCGATATTGAAATTCACTTACTTACCATATTGCTTTAAAATCAACAATATACAAAATTATCGTCTAATATCTATAGAGAGTGATTAATCAGATCAATCAACTTTATTTTCCTATGTACCTAGTAGTGATGCACAGATTGCAGTTATATCTGCGGCTCTGTGGTCGGTCCATCTGGCAGGTCAGGTCATAAAGATGAACATTCTGATTAATAGCAGATGGGTTGTGGGCGGGTGAAATAATACATCATTAATAATGAAAATATACATTTTAATATTATGTGAAAATGTGAACTTAGCAGCTGCAAAGCTGCTGTCCGCTTCATTTTCATCAGGCGTGGCATCCTCAAATAAGGCCCTGACACATCAACGCGATTATCGGCCGTCGGACAGCCTGGCGAGGTCAGTGACTCGAGTCTGTTCGGTGTGTTCTGTGCCATCGTCAGTCGGAGGAGCCGTCAGCCTTTATTTGGGCCGATTTGACATGCTGAATCAGAAGGCAAGCAGTCGGACTCAAAAGGCAGGCAGTCGGACTCAATGACCAATCTGATTGGTGGAGTGCTAACACGGATCTGACGAAAATCTTTTAACATGACCTTTGTCGATCTGAAATGAAGACAGATTCAGCAACTGCACGGCCTATTTCTTGCTTGAAATGTTTTCAGAAACACGTTTCGGTGAACTATTTTCATAAAATATGAGATCGAATTCCGAACGAGCCGCCATGATGGTCTGGCTTTGAAATTCCGGAGAAGCCAGACCCACGTGACGTGTTGGTCCAATCAGCTGCCGGTTTTCATTTTTTGGGCGACAATACAGATTAGCGCCGCCTGCTGTTATGGAGACGTATTACGTCTCACGCACGCGCAGAACGTACGCTCAAGTCGACGTCGCTTTGGTGTGTTCCGAGGCACTTTTTTGACCAACTCAGGTCTGACTGCCTTTTCTGCCGAAGGTCGGCCGTCAGGTTGGTGTGTCAGAGCCTTTAGAGAGACACCGTGCGCATTTACGCACAAGGAACAGCAGTGTAACTACATTGAATATTTCAGAAGCTAAAAGTTTTTGGGATGGATTGCTCACCGCGTTTTGGTCCGACTGCTCTTTGTGGAATTTGGATGGAGTCGGTGGCAGACTTGCGTATTCTGTTAGATGGTGAGTTTCAAGATGGGAGCGGAGATTTGTGGTGTTTTCCATCTTTAGTCCTGACTTGTTTGTCTCACAACTCACAAACCACTTTGTTCATGTTCTCTGACTCTCCTTTTTTCGTTCGCCAAATAGGCGCATTTGCATTATTTTTGCTAACTAGAGTGTGCATTCTTCCAGCTGGAGTTATGGCTATATGGGTGGCGTCAGACATATTGGAGCCTGTTGCTACTTATTTTTGATAAGCTACAATGACTCCTCACTCCTCTTAACCAGCCAGTATTGGCTAATCAATAACTGCTTCAGAATCAAAACGGATACCCATGTGTTTCATATCAAAATGCTCAGAACAAACATAGCTTAGTCAGGCCCAAATTTGTTCCGGAGCAATGTGTAAAAAAATAATTTGGCCCTAAAGCTGAAAAGTTGATGTTTGCTTTTTTTTTCTCGAAATTTCTCGAATCTCTTGTGAAAACAAACCTAAACTCAATTGTTTTGGTGCTTGAAATGAGTTTACAAAAGTCTTGGGTTCACTAAAGTAGCGTAAAATAAATAAAATAGTAAATAATCTCTAAAATGAAATTTTGTAATATCGCTTTTTGAGTAGGACTGTTGTCAAACATCACTTGGACATGCAGTCTTTTCTCCTCAGAGGGTTATTACCCACTAAACATTTTTTAAGATAAGGAATGACACATTTTTGTTACTGAACTGAACATAACTAAACATACTTGTTTTTCTTGTGATATTACTACTATTACTAGCCTATATTCTAATTTAATTTGGGGCGGAGGGATTTGCGCCCTGAGTACAATCTATTCGGGGTGGCAGTAGCTCAGTCCGGTGGGACTTGGCTTGGTAACTGTTCAAGTTCCTGTGCAGACCAAGTACAGAGTGTTGACTGATAGCTGGATGGGTTTATGTTTGTGTATTTCGGGCCTGTGTGTAATGTGTAACACCGACAGAGTGTAAAAATGTAATTTCCCCTTGCGGCGGATTAATAAAGTACGTCTTCTTCTATTCATCCCATAGACTGAGCAAGATCCCTGTACATTTGTGAGACCAGCTTGGCTCTCCCTCGCTAGCAACCTCCACAAAGGAAAATATCTATTTGCATTACAGTCGTAGCTATTTGTTCTTTTGATTGCAGGAAATGAATTGCAGTCCACTCATTGTCCACACAATTTTAATCATGAAAAGAAAATAATGAAGTAAAACAAATGAAGTTTTGGAGCCTAGCACCGTTTGGCTTAGTTATCAATGCCGTTAGCTAAGTGGCTAACACTGTTGTTACTTTACTTTATGACAAATCGTTTTGGTTGTGCTTTCTAACATGATGTCATTACGTTAGCCTTTACAACAGAGCCGCTTCACTAGCTACGCTTGTTAGATGTTTCATTACAGAGTTCTCTGTTGATTTGTGTTTGTCGCTGTGTGCTCGTGGTGGAAAATAATGTAAACAGAGAGCGGCGTGTCGGAAATGCAATGCGCCATGACGTAGATCCCCTTCAAGGCCAGGCTGATGTTGGAAGTCCCTCTAGTGGACAGAACGTGTAACAACAACCACATGCTTATAGTGGCATTGACAATGCATAAGCCTGAGTAGCGTAGTATATATTAATAACTGCATTTGAGCATTAAATATTCAAATAGTATTTGAATATTTAAAAAAATAACAAATTAAATTAGAATGGTATTATAGAGGAAGACTGACAGCTCTAAGAGCAGGAGGGGCAGCAGATGGGATGGCTGCAGCTGACCAAATAGCTCACAAATCATAGCAATCAATCAGTCAATTAATTTATTTTATCCTTTTATCCATGGAAACAATCTCCTTTTTTCACTTTCAGAAGAAAGAGGTTAATATCTACTGAGAAATGTTTAAAAGGTTTCTCTATTGCCTTGTATGCTTACATGAACATTCCATTTGAAAGGTGAGCCACCATAGCATAGCATGTTTTTTGTACATTCAGTGCTTTTCTCACCAAGATAAGAATTAATGTGTGTGAGTAAGGAATGGGCAGTTATTAAACATGGTATTTGCTCACAGCCTTTCCCCCACTGTGCAGTGGAGGTATCGGAATGCTTTTAAATTTGACATGTACTTTTCAGTACTTTGTTCCATGCCAAGTAAGATAGGTACGTGTGTTACATAGAGTATTGTTACATAGAGTATAAACAAATATACTGTGCTGTTGGCGGCTCGGGTTGGCACAAGGACTGGGAAATGTTGGAATACAGGGCATATCAGTTGTTGTGCTCTGGACACATTTGCAATGCAAACACTGTAGAAGCCATGACTTCTAACAAATATATAGCACAAGCAAAAGGAGCATGAGTATGTCCTGTTTGGCTTCAGTGTTGTGTTGATAGATCTGCCAAATATTTTCTTGATTAAAAAAAAACATTGACTAAACCATCAGAAATGCCCATCCGAGTATCCTATAGCACAATGAAACTAGTCTATGTCCTTGACGTTCCGAAATTCCGCCAGATGCATGTCTTTTCGCCGATGTCCGTTTCCTTCTCCTTTCTTTGTGTTGGAATTTTAAACTCTGGTGGATTTCTGAGGACTATGGTTAACTGTTCCTCAGATCTCTGCAGGGTAAATCCAGACAGCTAGCTAGACTATCTGTCCATTATTTAAATGGCGTCAGGTATGTTTGGCGATGGCGTTTTCGGAATCAAAATCTTTCCTGTCAAGTAGAGTTATGAAACCACCAGTTCAGTTTGTTTAAGGCCCATTAGCCAGAACGGACAGAACTTCTTAAGTAAAGATGGATAATTTACAGCTGCCCTCCACACCGCGCTACACACACCAACACAAGTTGAACACACACACACACACACACACACACACACACACACACACACACACACACACACACACACACACACACACACACACACACTAAGCCATACACACTTGCTTCAGCAGATAGGTGTGGTGATATATGGAAGAGTTGGAGGCTAGCAGCAGCTGTGTTTATCTTGTTTCCATCTGTGGGTGGGCTGTCAACTGTTTGTCCAGGGGAGCAAGATAACCGCTCTGTCAGGGCTGCATCTCACTATGATTCATGTTTACTTTACCTTTCTCCTCCAGATGGCCTCTGGATCAATCAGTTATTGCTCCTCAGCAGCAAAACAAATGAATCGTACGGCTTCATACAATGTTGTGGAAAAGTTTAACATTAACATATCATCTCACGTTGAGCTCAACTTACAGAAGTTTCTTAACCTAATGAACCTATATGGCCATGTTCTCAGGTCTCTGCGTGCTTTTGTGAGTGTGGAAGCAACAGAAGTGGCTTAAATTGATGAAAGTACTTAAGTTAGGGCACACATTTATTTGCACTTCCCCTGGGCAAATCACAATTATTGAATAAATATTTGTGAGATTCAATCCCTGTTTTTGTTTTGTCTTCATGGGCATATATATCTCTTGTGACATCACTGCAGCATTCATATTGCGTGTGCTATGTTACATATTTTTATAGAAAACAAAAAGATGTATATAACATGATTGTGCATTACAGTGTGGATGTTATACATGCATTATTACTAAAGGAGACCAGGCGGGCCAAAGATAAGAAAAATGGCTTAGACCTGTGGGGGTTAACTGAGCTACAGTAATCTTACCCAAAGAGAACCTGCATTGCGAAGTTCACCCCTATTCGCCCACTAATCCATCTTTTTATTATTAATGTTATCCCTACAGAAAAGCACAGAATTTATCACATTAGCTCCCCGAATTGACACGTTGGCTACTTTGCCTTGACTGCTATGTCTGTTTTATGTTGCGTAAACTCTGTACTGCAGGTGTCAGTTATTTCACTGTCAGACATTCTCAAGTGCAGCAGAGAGAAGGAGAGACAGTAGTCAAGGAAGAAAAAGAGTCAAGAAAGAGGCACATAGCGTCATAATGACAGTTTCAGAACCTTTTTCATCCTACTTGAGTTTGTAGGCCTGGAAGTAGATCATTTTGGTTTTATTTGTCTATGTTTCTGGATATCTGTGAATGAGATTTCTGCTGTCAGTAATTACAATTGAGGTGAATCTAATTGTATTTGTGGTGCTCACAGCATTGAAAAATTACATTTCAAAACCCCCCAAAAAGCAACCCCACGGACCACATTAGATGTTTAAACATTGCATGTAGTAGGTGGCTTGATGCCATTTTTCTTCAGTTAATATACCTTGGTAATAGCTGCAAAATAATCTGATGATTTCGGGGACAAAAAACACAGAATCATGTGTCACATGTAGTCATTCCTGCGCCTACATTCACTTAAAGTTACATTTTGATTTTCACGTTTGTGTATGCATGTATGGTATTTCCTCCAGCCTTTGAGTCTTGAGATTTGAGTTTAAAAAGCACACTTACATTCCTGGTTAATAAATGATCTAAGGTTAGAGGAATGTTGTGAGGCTGCTGTGGCTCTGACCTTTAACTTGCTATTAATCTTGGAATATAAAATTATTATGTTTGCACTGACCGTGTCAGCCAAATTTCTAACGTGAGGAACTAGATTTCACATCATGACCATAGAGATGGGTAAATATTCTCAAAGTGTTTACAGTTTTCACTTCAAGGAAAACATCTGGTCTGATGAAGCTGTGACGGTGTGTTTGTGTGGGGTGGTGTTGGAGGGGTGCCCTGTTTAAAGTGTGTGTGAGTCTTGATTTCTGCTGGTCAGTGGGAAAGTTTAGATAGCACAGTTTGGGATTGGTTGATAAGAAATGCAGGACTGTAACTAAAGAGCTCTTCCCCATGTTATGTGTCTCTGCAGGTAGCCAATCAGACGTTGCACACAGATCAGCCTGACCTCCCAGAGTGTTTTCAGCTCTCTGTCCTGTCATGGCTGCCGTGCATCTACCTTTGGGTTGTCTGCCCCATCTACATCTTCTATCTCAAGAGAAGCAACAGAGACTACATCATGATGTCCATTATAAACAGAATCAAAACGGTGAGATTGGACTTCATTGTTTTATATTTTTTCACAGCGTACTCCAAAAGCAAGGTTAGACTGATACATCTGTTTGATATTGTTCACTCAGCGCTGTCCACTTGTGTTATGAGTACAGCTGGTTCAGTACTTCATTGGCTGCCACCAAACAAGTTATATTTGGTTCAGTTAAACTGAACTTGGAATTCTCCTCACTTAAAATTATAATGAGGCTGCCTGCAGCTATGCATGATTTATAATTCAAAAGAGGATAAAACATTTTTTGTTGTCATTTTGTGGGAACAGCGGTTTGCTTCAGACCTCTGGGTGGGCAGCTGACTTGCTAGCAGACACACCGTAAACCTTAATTTCCATGGTGCGCTACTGACTGGAGCATGTCATAGCCCTGTAGTCTACGAATGTTGCTGCTCCTTTTTCAACAAGCCTACATAGTGTTGGACATATATCTTTAGCGATTTTTTTATTCGCAAAGTGGACGCACATAAGCTGGGCTAACAAGCTAGCTGGCCCAGTTGGCCAACAGCCCACCACACGTATAAATGGGATAAAATAATGCAATCATACTGCTCTTCTAGACTTTTCAAATTTTGTTAGACCAAATGGATAAAATTCTGGTAACACAAAGTCAAAGGGAGGTTTGTGATGTTCAGAAAACATCATGTGATGTTCTTTTTTTCTTTTTTATTAGCATTAGCATATTAGCAACAACAAATAAACAAATACATAATATTCTTAACAAAAAACTAAAAGTGAAAGTGAAATAACATAAAATGACAAATACACAAAAAAGTAATGATGATAATAATTCACAATTTATAGCTTACAGTTCCTTGGTTAGTATGTAAAATAATGATGAGAAAAGCACACGACTAGCCAAAACGCTCCCTCACCCGTTAATGTTTAGATTTGGTTACTTTGGTTACTAGTAGGGCTGGGTATTGTCACTGATTTCTTGAATCAACTTGATTTCAATTCACAAGGTCCCGATTCCATTCCAAAACAATTCGATTGGGGATATTTCAGTTGCAAAACCAATTTATCTTGGATGTTAAGTGAGAGATGAGATTTTACAATTGTAAAGGAACCCTCTAACCTGGTGCATTATTAAAGGGCAACTATTATATAGCATTTTCAGGATAAAACTTGCATTTTGTGTTTGTACTAGAACATGTTTATATGCTTTAATGTAAAAAAAACACTACAGGAGTACATGTGTAATGTGACTCAGAATTGGGGAGAATTTGACAACACTAGCAGCCAAGATGACGTATTTTACTGCCGTTAGCATGTAGCTAGTTGTTTCATGTAACAATGTTAACACCACAGTGGCTTAAAGTGCTCATATTATGCTTTTTGGCTTTTTCCCTTCCCTTTATTGTGTTATATATCTTTTTTGTGCATGTAATAAGTTTACGAAGTGAAAAAGCCCAAAGTCCACCCCAAAGGGACTTACCATCTCCAACAGAAAACTGTTCACAAACTGCTCCAAACAGCTCTATTGTAGTCCAGCCTTTACTTCAGAGACAAACGTGCGTCACTTTCTTATATTCTAATTATTATAATACTCGCCTAGCTGCTAGCGTGGCATGCCCTCATACTCTGCTTCTGACTGGCTAGTAGTCCTTACCTAGGTACTGTCAGGGCACGCCCTCATACTCTGCTTCTGACTGGCTAGTAGTCCTTACTTAGGTACTGTCAGGGCACGCCCTCATACTCTGCTTCTGACTGGCTTGTAGTGCTGACCTAGGCCTGGGCATGTGCGACTCCCGACAAAGATGGAACAGAAGTGAGATGCCTCACTAAGTAGCTTAAAACAGAGGAGCTCAACACACAGGGTGAAAAGAGGAGCTGCAGCAATGTGTGTAAACAAAAATATGGTGTTTTTTTTTAAATTTTTAAATTAAACCATGTAAACCTATTCTGATATAACCTCTAAATACAATTATGAACCTGAAAATGAGCATAATATGAGCACTTTAAAAAAAAAAGCACTCCAGTCCTGCCTACCTGGGGCAGATGACCAATTACAGAAGGCCGGCTTAGAGTTGCGTAAGACTTAGCCGAGAGTAGAACAAATTGTTGAAATCGGAGCGTTCAGAACAGTTGGAAATCTGAACGTTTTAGCTCATGGGGATTTCTCTAAAATACGTTTAACTCATTATATGAATTTTGAGTTTTTTAAGTTTTGGCCACGTTTAACATGAAAATCCAACATTATAACATTGTAGATATGACAGAAAATATGGAAAAGCATAATATGTCCACTTTAAAATAGGGATGCACCGAAATGAAAATTCTTGGCCGAAACCGAAAACCGGAAAAGAGGAAACCAAGACCGAAAATTGAAAACCGAAACACCGAAAGAAATTATGCCAATTATTAGTACCATTGCATTTATGGCTATGACTGTGTACTAACTTTACTAAAATCAAGGCATTGCAATTGTATAAATTAATATTAAAGTTTAATTTAAAAAATATCTAGCAGAAATATGGCTACATTCTGATAGTCACATACAGTATATAGTAGCCTAAGAACAGAAAAGCTTACCTATTGTTGTTATTATTATTATTATTTGAGGCACTTTCTTGCAGGATTTCACTGAACATATCAGACAACGAGGGTGCATGCCCCTCATCTGGTGCAGAGAGTCTTTTTTTCTGCGCTCTGATCTCCTCCTGCGCTGGGCGCTGCTCCGTGCGCGCTCCGTCTCCGTCTCCACGCGGGTTCTCCGCATCCATCGCGGCCTGGATCATTTCTCGTGCGCCCTGCTTTATTTCCGCATCCAAGTAATGGTCTTTATAACGCGGATCAAGTACAGTCGCGATGAAGTGCAGAGGATCCGAATAGATCTCAGTGAAACGTGTGCTGACAGACTCTAAGAGCACTTTTCATTGCCTCAACCTCTTTGCTTAGGAGATGCTTTGCAGGTGGATCGGGTACGGACACACGTGCAGGTCGCGGTTTCTGTTTGCGTCATCACAACATTTCGGCCGTATTGTTTCGGTGATAAAAGTATTTTCGGTGGCCGAATATTCGGTGCATCCCTACTTTAAAAGTATGAATTTTGTCGTTAAGAATTAACCCCAAAGCAGTTGCAATAATGTGCTTTTTATTTAACATGAACACACCACAGCAGTCAACACAGTGCAGCTCTACAGACTCTACTGTCACTCAGTTAGTGAGAATGGAGTGACATTTCATTCAGATATCTTGAGGTGACTGAGGGACCCCTTTTAAAATGGCCATGCCAGTTTTTCCCTCGCCAAAATGTAGCCTAACTTTAGAGCGTTATATAACCCCCTTTCCAACAAGCTAGCATGGCATAGTTGGTACCAATGGATTCCTTAGACCTTAGTTTCATATGATACAGACAGAGATCGAGTTTGGATGTTTTGAATCGAATCTGATCAGTCAAATGAAAATCGAATTTTGAATTGGAAAATAGATTTTTTTAAACCCAGCCCCAGTTACTAAACATCGTCCTTCCTTCTGTTATTATAGTATTTAATGTTTCTCTTATTTTTTAATTTTTGTTTACTTTTCTCCTTTCTCTCTCTGTCTGCTTTCAGGCGCTTGGCTTGTTGTTATCAGTTGTGTGCTGGACAGATCTCTTCTACACATTCCACGAGCTGCGGCAGGAGCACAACCATCCACCCATCTACTTAATCACCCCGCTGGTTCTCGGCATGACAATGGTGAGGATATGTCTATCCAGAAACAGTTGCACAAGATTTGATCTCGTGAGAAGAAGACTCTTTGAGGTTTTGTAAGAGGATGTGTGGTTCTGTTTTTATAATGTAATGCACTCAGTAGCTCTTTCTGACTTCAGTCAAAACACCTTGTTTAGGGTTAACATGTTGAACATTTCATGCTTTAAGAATCGTTTTTGAATAAGTTGTGGCTTGGAAGCTACATTGGTACAAGTATACAAAAATGTTTTTACATATACAAATGCAGTCAAATGCGGAGCACACAGTAAAAAGACTGTTTCTGAGGACACAGTATGATAACTGATAGCCTCACCAAACCTGCACTGTAAAAGTTATTCAGACACTTTTATTCAGGTGTGCGTTGATTAAGTTTCATTGCTGTCAAGAAACTCTGAAGATAGTTAAAGAAATGTAAGAACCAAAATGATATAATATGAAGACTACTTGCATATACATTTAAATGGAATATGTATTCAAGCCACTACAAGTGCAGATTAGCTGTCGAGCTAAGCCAGGGCTGCATCTAATGATTATTTTGTCATAAATTATTATTATCTATTGTTTTTGTTTTTTTTTCAATTCATTTTTCTGGTCTATATAGCTAGTCATGAATGGTTCACTATAGCTATCCAACTAAAGCTCACAGTGTATTTTAACTGGATAGCAGGCAGACTTCTATTTTGAAATGTGCAATCTCACCCATGCTGTACTTAAAAAAAGGTGTTTGCCTCTGCAGTGTTGTTTAGTCACAGCTGCTTACTTGATTATTTTATTCAAAACCAAAAAGGATTGTTGGCTTTTTCCAGGAGTTCAACGCAAATACAAGTTGTTCAGCTGGTAAGAAGCCCAGTCACATGCATTAATTATCAGAGCATCTCCTCCATTTCCTTTGTAAATTGCAAATGCATAAGCATACAAAATCCACAAATCGGCCGCATTTATTATGCAGTCTGAGTACACTCAACTCTGTCACTTTTCCGATGTGAACACACTGCATATAGTACTAAATACCGGCTTAGAATCAGTATGTAGTATTGATTTGTGACACACCGTTTATCTTGTCAATAGACTGTCATCATTTCTTGTCAGAGACATGCCAATGTTTTTTGGTCAACCTTTCTACTAGAAACATTGGAGTAGCAAGGCTGAAAGCATTCAGTCGGGTTAAAGAAAAGCCAGAACTCTCCTGTTTTAGCCTGTTTTAGCCAGTCTAACCTTGCGGATGATGGCAGAGTCAGCATGAAAGACTGACCCAGTCAGACTGTGGTTTACCTTACATGCCCTCAGTGATTCTGTCCTGGCTAATCTAACTTAGTCTCTCCCTATTTGCCCACTTGTTCCCTTTTCCTCTCTCTGTGTAATATCCCACTCCCTCCTCTCTCAGCTGTTGGCCACGTTTCTGATCCAGTATGAGAGGTTACACGGGGTTCAGTCCTCAGGGGTCCTCTTCATCTTCTGGTTCCTGTCTGTGCTGTGTGCCATCGTGCCTTTCCGCTCCAAGATCCTACAGGCCTCCAGCCAGGTGAGAATAGGCGTAGCCCTCAAATGCCTTTTACATGTCTGTCTTCCATCTTCTCTGCCTGGGGCCCTTTTATGTTTCCCCCTCACCATATCCCTCAGATTTGTATCCCCAATTCTCTTGTCTCCTAACCTACATGTACTACTGCATGTCATCTTTGCTCTTGTTCTTCTTTCCCATTTTCTTTCCTCCTCTGCCTCTTGTCCGCCTCAGTGTCCTCTTGCATTTACGACTACTTCATCAGTCAGCTCTGTCTCCCCCCTCTTGTTGCCTCAGGAGTTGATTTGGAACTTACAGTGAGTGGATGTTTTGAAGGGGTCAGCCCAGGGCACCACTAAGTGGATAGGGAATAGTAGGCCTGTTGTTCTAGCATACTTATCTCACCTCTAGTGCGCCACAGCTCACCAACCGAGTTGCAGCACACGGCAAACAAACCCTAAGGTGACAAGACAAGACATGTGTATACAAGGAAGAAAATATAAAATATGTATCAGAAGCAGTCACATACTGTAACACAAATTGATCATAACATGTCCACAGGGATTGATACAGTGATACAGTGATAAAGTTGATGAATACCACTGACTCTAATCTACTGGAATTACAAGACTTTTAATTAGTGACCTATTAAACATTTCTACTACAAAGGCTGAAGAGTGTTGTTTTAAAGCAAGGTTTCCATGGGGTCTAAAATTCTAAATCTGTTTTAGGTCTTAAATCATTTTAAACAGGCCTTCATTTTCCTATGTCCATGTAACGCTACCTATAATGCTCATTGAAAAGCTCCCGCAGAGCTTTAAAACATGTAATTTACTTATTCCGTGGAGTTGTAGTTCTTTCTTTCGCAAGCTCAAATATAATTTGCTGTCACAAATGAGACCAACATGCAACTTATATTCCACATAGTCAGCTCTCTCGTGTTTTTGGCGCAAGTCTCTTTCGGGTTGTACCACAGACATAAAATGGATTTTGTTCTTCAGCTATGGGGAAGTGCAAGTTTAGCGATACTTGGTTTGAAAAAACTGAATTTAGGGCTTGTTAAAGCCAGCTGCTAACAATGTATTTGAAGCCTACTGCTTCTTATGCAAGAAAGCAATTAATGGGTGTGCTGAAAGTCTCATGCAAAAAGTGAGAAGCATCTAACTGCTGTGAAGGGTCTTCAGCTAACGACATCAGCCAGTTCAGAGCCAACACTAGAGCGGAGGTGCTCTGGGTCCTCCACACTGTGACTAATAGACACCAGTCCTATAATGCGAATGAGGAAATGGGGGAATTGTTTCAGACGATGTTTCCGGACTCTGACATCTGATGTTTTTTTTGTTTTTTTATGTTGTTATATAGGTCTTAAATTTCATTCATAATGGTCTTAAAATAGAATTAAAAAGTCTTACATTTGACTTAGTGAAATCTGCAGAAGCACTGTTTTATCAGGATGCCAGAAACACAACTCCAAATGAATGCTAATGTTACGCCAAGTCTGCTGAATGTGTAAATAGGCCGCTGTTTGCACATTTGTGTTAACAACACATTTGTTAACACGTTCTTAGACCACTGTCTGCGGGTTGTGTTTATTCTCTCAACAAAGCAGGTTTATGTTTTGCACCATTATTTGTTACATCTTGACTTGACATTTCTGTTGGATCTCTGCTGCTGCTAATTAGCATACCTGATTGTCTGTATTGTAAAAATGTTAGTGGCTTACTCTTGATTGTTTTCTTTGGCTCATTTTCAAGTTTCTGTGTGGAGGATAATCTCATGTATTGCTAAACCACCATTAATTTTGATTGTGGCCTCAACATAGCAAAGCATGTATAAAAGATACCTTTTAGACCAGACAAATGAAAAATGCAAGTCATGATGATCATCATGATACCACCACACAGTAAGGCTAAAGCTACAGCTTACTGTCAAATCATATGCTGTGTGGGCGGAACTTCTTTTGTAGAAGTACAAAAGGTGTGTACAAGTGCTGTCACAGACTAGTTGCTGTTTGGTCCTTTTGTGCAACGTGAGGAATTATATAATATATCCTATTTGGTAGTTTCCTAAACACTTTTAGCTTTCTTTGTTTATGCCAAAAATACTTCCAGCTTAAAAAATACCATCAAAATAACTGAAAATTCATATTTAAAAATCTTACTGAATACTTTTTGTAGCTGCTTTAGTGTTAAAAGTAAGACCAACCCCAGGCAGTCATGCAGCAGGCAGACAGACGTGAAGGCAGTGCCTCAAGCAGTCAGTCGGTTAGTGTGAGGACGGCAGGCAGATAACCAAGCAACCATGTGTTGAGGTCAGCCCAGACTACTGCTGACCTGTGCTGCTATAATCATGTTGATCCAGAAAATAAGCCCATGGACTAATATGATTCAGAACAAGTAAATTGATTTTGTACTGTTGAAGGTGACGCCTCTTTTGATAATCGTGTTCAGCTGATTTAGATGTTTGTGAAGAAAAGTGTGTGACCTCCCCTTTGTGTGTGTTGGGAGTATTGTGAGAAATCTAATGAATGGAGGAAGTTAAACTTTTAGCACATTTGCATGCATGCACCATCTCGACAATGGCTCGGTTATTGTGAATGCACAGAATAAGGTAATCTAGTTTACACAGTGTTTGCACAGTAACCTCATTCCACCAACAATATCTGGTAATTCATTTAATAAAGTGTGAATTAAATGAAAAATGGGGGAACCAGCATGTAGGATGCAGACTCCAGATGATGAATTATAAGGAAGGTTTATTGTCCATTAGCAGAGAATGAGGATGGAAGTAAGGAGGGGAATCTGGCTGGTGGGAGCTGGTGACTGGCAAATGAGGCCGAGTAATGAATATTGCTGGTTGTGAGCGTGGCAAAGCAGCAGGTGAGCGGGCAGGCAGAGGTCCTGTGGCACAGAGAAACAGGTTAAAGGTAAATCGAAGCAAATTTACGAATAATCATGAATGCATAATTAAAGCGGCCTAAAACACGTGACCACCACTGTAGCAGAATCAACGACGTAGCACTAAATGTGTGAAGAGCCAGGGTTAAAATAAGGCGAGGATGATGAAGTGATGGGAGGCAAGCGATCAGACTGGGAGAGGTGATGAGCTGATTAATGGCAGGTGTGAAGGTGAACAGGGATCTAGGAGCCAGGAAAATAAGTGGCAGGACAGGAACGACACACACAAACACACACACACACACAGGGATTAATACCGAGGCACGGCAGTGGCCGTGACATTTAGTGCAAAATGAACATAACGTGCAAGGATCAGAAAGGAGAGGGTCCTCCAATGACGTAAATATCGCTGTAACACAGTTCGGCTGCTGTTTTTTTCGACATTGCGATAGAAACGACGGAACAATATATACTGTACAATAGACATTATATCGTTTTGACGATAAATATCGTCATATTGCCCAGCCCTAACCTGCATGTTAGTGTTGTTATTGTGAGCATGTAAGCATACTGACATTAGCATTTACTCAAAGCACTGCTGTGCAGAAGTACAGGCTCACAGAGCCAACAGATAAATGATACCCATGCCTAATTTGCCTGCATGTACTGTAAACACACTGCTTGACAAGCAATGCTTACAACTGTATGTCTGAGCTCATCTCTTTGTGTGTGTGTGTGTGTGTGTGTGTCTTTTAACATTTCAGAGCGAAGTGACCGACAAGCTGCGATTTACCACGTTCTACTTCTACTTCGGCCTGGTGGTCTGTGAGCTGATCCTCTGCTGCTTCAATGAAAAGCCTCCTCTCTTCTCCAATGTTGTCACAGACCCTGTGAGTTATGCATCCTGCTACAGTATCCACTCAGAACCCACGAAGCATGTCTGTGTCCGTTTGTCGTATGTGAGAACATCTTATAATCCTGCTGACATTGTATATTCAGTTTCCTGAGTGGTAGAATGTCTGAGTGTGTGCTTCGGAGCCGCTCTGTGCTTGTTAATGCAGGACACACACACACACACACACACACACACACACACACACACACACACACACACACACACACACACACACACACACACACACACACACACACACACACACACACACACACACACCAGTTGTTCCTCCAGAAGTATCCTTATCTCATCTGTCATCCTTATCCTTGTTTAACCTCTCTGGTCTATTTGTCTGTATATTTTCCATTTTGTCCTCAGAATCCCTGCCCTGAAACCACAGCAGGTTTTCTCTCCACCATTACGTTCTGGTGGTTCACAAGGTGGGTTCACAGTGCTCTCTGCCACCCACTGCATTCATCCATAGACCCACACTTTGTTGTGCACTGTATATATAGTGATTTGCTTTAGTAATTAGTAAATACAAAGTAAATTCCTCAACGCGAAGAGCCAGTGTTAGCAGTTTGAGCTAGCTCAGTCTGTATGTCTTTCTCTAAGAAACATCTTTAGAATCAAAATGCTGCCGAGCTAGCTTTGAATTATCCAGCTAGCTGTTGCTAAAAACGCTGTCATTTTGATGCTGAGTCATAGTACAAGCTCACAACCTAGCCTAACTAATTAGCTGGCTAGGATGCAGCCTTCTTAAGCTAAATAAGTAAGATGTTTCAGTCGGTGTCTTTATTTACAGCCGTGATTTGATTGATTTATAATAATGTTGGTAATGTTGTTACCGTAGCTAAATTACTGTAAACAAGGGAGACCATTTTTAAGATGATGTCTCACACATAGACTGTAAAAAATAATGGCGGAGCATCCGGATCTGAAAAGTAAAGCCAACGCGGAAGTGCCTTAAACCTGCATTCTATCTGATTTCCAGCAGGAGGCGACTCCAGTGGTTCTAAAAAGAAGCTGAATTTAGGGTCTCAAATCGCTAGTCTCCTCAATACAGCATAATGGTAATTTTGAACAAAAGCACTGAGACAGGTGGAGGCTAACAACACTGTAACGTGTCCTTTGTTTTACAGCTTTACTTATTTATTTATTTTTCTGTAGCTGTAGTTTTGGTTTATGTATGAAATGTTTAGTTGGACAATTTATGGGTTACACTATTGTGTTGTGGTTGCTGTAATATGTCTTCTTTATTCTTCTTTTTGTGCAAAGTAGAGAATGTTATGTGTTGACATTGGACAGGAAGCTGTGGATAAAAAGACTTTTGTATTGGTGTTATGTCATTCCGTGTGGGATGGGTCACTTAGTGGCATGACATGTAAATAAAATATCAATCATTAATTCATATATAAATTAAACTGCTGTTCTCTCTCTCTCTCTCTCTCTCTCTCTCTCTCTCTCTCTCTCTCCCTCTCTCTCTCTCAGTATGGCTATTAAAGGCTACAAAATGCCTCTGGAGACCAAAGACCTTTGGTCTCTGAAAGAGCGTGACAGCTCTAAGATTACGGTGCCCAAACTCCTCAAAGAGTGGGAGAAAGAGCTGACCAAAGCCAAGAGGTATGTTTGCAAAAGTAGAGGGAGAGGAATGGATGAATGGGGGACGTATTTTTAATTTCTGAAATATACAGTACAAGCTAAACGTTTTCCAGTATGTCTGTGTTACTTATATAAAAGCTTTAGTTTCATTACCCAACCCTACTTACCAGAGTCAATATAGTGTGCAGTAACTTCTAAATAATTTTGATTAGTCACTGACGTCCAGTGGTCACCGGTTGATGAGACAGCGTTTGCACTTTGGTTTCATCAACAGGTCGGCGAGTAGCACTCTCCAAAATAGTGCTTTGCCTGAGCCCGCTAGCATCAACCTGAGTCACGTTAACTGTACTATGCTTAGCTCGTAGGTGGTAGCTCAAGCTTCGGTAATATTTTAATTCGGCTTTACCCAATGTGCCTATAGCTTTCGACTTGTCTACGAACCGTCCGGGAGTTTTGGAAAATAAAAAGCGCCATTCAGAATTGTGTTGCTGCTGCATTTCTCCATCATGCCTGCAGCCTGCAGCAGTAGGATGTGTTACGATGAAGTATGGCAGCAAGTAAAGGTGCGACAAAGGGTCAAAATAGTGGCCTGTTAGGCACGACGTGAAGCAGAGTGAAGTGAAAATAAATTAATAAATGGCGACATGCAATTAATGCGATTAAAAAAAAATGTACGCGTTATGCTCGGCTCTTAATCGCATCGCGATTAACGTGTTAATGCTGACAGCCCTAGTTTGTTTGTGTGGAAAAGGCATTCGGAAATGTCAACAGATGAGCGCATCAGCGCACACGGGGCAACAAGCGCACGTTAAAACACAGGCGCGCACCTTAAAATGTCCAATGCCTTATTGCGCGGTTGAGACCGAGCCCGACCCGAACCCGAACATCATTTCTAAATATCTGTCCGAACCCGGCCTGGCCCATCGGGCTCAGTTCAGGTATCCATCCTCTAGTTCCTACTGAATATATTAATCTATAAAAACAGGTCCTAATGAGATTATTTGATTAAAAAGTTAAAAAGTTAAAAGTTCCTAAAACAACTGGTCACTGTAGTTTTTCACAGTTACTCAAACAGGAGAAAATAGTGCATTTGTTGGGGACTACTTTCAATAGCAGATTAATACATATTTGGTTTTTTAGTGAGTATTTCCAGCAGCAGGACGGTGTATGTGGGATTGAGTAAAACAACTACAGTGTGTGTGTAACGAAAAACATGTCAAAATTGTGGCTTATTGATGTATTTTTGTAGTTTTTGAACAACAATGGAGTTTTATAGCGCAGGAAATAAGATGTATCAGGCTTTGGAAACACACAGAACACTTCTTAGTACAGTAGAATCAATTGATTGTTGTTTTTGACAATAAGAAAAATATAGAACATCCCTGGACTTATCCTATAGATGGACAAGACAATTGGGTTTCTCCAGCAGAATTCAGGTTTGTTGTTTAAATTACATCTAGACATCATGATAATGCAGAAAGCAGACATGTTACAGGTTACTTTGATGCATTTAAACCTACTGAATGGAACTTTAGATTTGTGGTTTCAGACTAACTGTAAACTAATTCTAATACACAGAGAGAAAATGAAAGAAGAAATGTTTACACTGATTTTACTTAGTTAAAAAATTCAAGTCAAGTGGAATGTATGGCTAACCACACCTCCACTTCTTTGTCAGAACAGAGAGAGGAGAAGGTGTTTTCTTTTAAGGCAGGGCCCTTTTGTGTGTGTGCATGGGCGTGCGTGCGTGCGTGCAGTATGTTCAGCACAAGTGAAACCTTGAGCATGTTTTTGTAACCCTAGCAGCAGGACAGCTACTCTAGTATATGAAACTGGTGTCACGGATGCTACATATCAACCAAAGGAACACACACACACACAGACACACACACACACTGTAGACTGCAAGACAGAACAGACATCACAGAGAACACATGACATGCATTGCTTTGCTTTCTTTTGTGGCATTGTTGCTCTGATGTATTCTGTATGTTTGTGGAGTCTTTATTTTTTTTTATGTCAAGGCCTTGAGGGATTAAATCCACCCCCCCACCGCTCTGTATAATCTGCTGCAGAATGAATTACTTCTCTCATGTCTACTCTGTAATATTGCATTCCACAGTTTAAGTTTGCTCATGACATACTGGAGAAATGAGTTTAGTTGCCTGGTCACAGAGAAAAGGACTGCGGCTCTACATTGTGCTACTCGGATGAAAAGCGAATGTCATGCAAAAAAACACACTCAGCACGAAAGTCTGGTGAACTCTGAACTCTACCAGGCTGCTTCCTCTCTCTGTGCCGCAGTTTTCCTGAGAGTGAGAGTTTCATTGTGCTTTCACACTACTTGAGAACAACTTGTAAAGTGATATAGAAAAGCTTG